>NC_034602.1:64311353-64315721 GCF_900095145.1 Mus pahari
AAAAAAAAAAAAAAAAAAAAGAGTTGCCTTGGTCATGGTGTCTGTTCACAGCAGTAAAACCCTAACGGAGTCAGCCAGGTTTTCTGGATGAGGTCGCTAACTCTGTGAAGCTTAGATCAAAGACCCACGGAGCCCTTCCCACATGAGCCCCCCTTCCAACATGAGCCCCCCTCCCTGATTAGACCCCCACGCACCTCTTCTGAGCCTCCTGTTTGCTGCAACATGTTTCACAATAATATTTTTGTTCACTACACAGCGTTTCTGTGTTGCTGAAGTCTCTGTAGAGAAAAAATATTTTCAACTTTTAAAAAACAGCCCAGACATACTTAATACACCACATTTAAACCCCTCTATTACCTGGAAGATAATTCCCAAGTGAAACTGGGGAAAACAATAATCACAGAAGAGCCTTCTTAAGACTGGACTGTTACGCCATTAGAGCATGTCTACAGGCCGGGGCTGTGGCTTCACTGTGAGAGTTGGAAAAGCAGGCTGATTTAAGCTAGGAGTGTTGGCACACACCTCCAATTCCAGCGCTCCAGAGGCTAAGGCAGGAGGATGGGAAGTTTGAAGCCAATCTAAGCTACACTGTGAGGTCTAAAGCAGCCCCTGTCCCAAACAAAATAAAATTTTATTTAAGGAGACCCAGACAGATGCAAGCTGAGTTTCTAACAGATTCAGAGGGGAAAAATTCAGTATTCAGGAGGAGGGGAGGGGGGAGGGGGAGGAAAAAGAAGAGGAGGAGGAGGAGGAGGAGGAGAAGAAGAAGAAGAAGAAGAAGAAGAAATAGTAGTAGTAGCAGCAGCAGCAGCAGCAGCAGCAGCAATAGCAGTAGTTAGAAAAACAACAAGCCTGCTTGAACATCATAAGTCAGGTCCCCGAAAGGCAATCATAAAATCCAAAGTGGCATTTCTATATTAATTAAAAATTGCATCTCAGAGGTTCCATTTTTCAAAGACCACAAGAGTTATAGATACTGAAATCAAACGGTATACAACTGTCCTATGTCCTGCTTAAACCCTAGGAAGGGTATAAGGGTGTGGCTCAGGTGATAGAGTGCTTGCCCCGCACATGCCTGGGGCCCTGGGTTCCATCTTCAATGCTGCAATGCAAGCCCATAACGTTCGCACTAGGAGGTGGAAGCAAGATCAGGGGTGTAAGGTCACCTGCCAACCCCTTGCTTGAGTTGTAGCCTAGGCTACATAAGATGCTGCCTCTCTCTCTCTCTGTCTCTCTCTCTCTGTCTCTCTCTCTCTGTCTCTCTCTCTCTCTCTCTCTCTCTGTGTGTGTGTGTGTGTGTGTGTGTGTGTGTGTGTGTGTGTCACTCCCACACACCCCAGGATAAGCACTCCAATCTGCCTTATTTTAAAAAGCAAGCCTCTTGTGGCCGTGCTGGACCCAATCTTATCAGAAGGTTCTGCCTGCCACTTAGAGCTTTCGCTTTCTAAATGTCACAAGGCCTTTCATTCTTTCTGGATTCAACTCTGCATTTCTGTGGTCAGCTTCAAAGGCCGAAAGCAACATTTAGAATCTCCTCCCCTGTAGTTTCAAAAACGCCTGTTGACACTCCTTCACACCGGCTCCCAGCAGTAGAATGATCGGGTTTTTATTAAACAGAAAATGGTATTAATGACCTATCACTTACAGAGAACACATCAAAGGAAAGCATTGTCCATTTGCTCAATTCCCAGACAGGCGCTAGGTCCTGGGGATTTGGAGAATAGCTATACTCATACAGAGACAAGTACAAATGAGCCTGTAAGTATACCTTAGTCATCATAAAGCACTAGAGGTGACCCCAGCCTAAGATCTCCCTTTAACAGTTTGCTGCTGCACTCAGAAGAAACAGTCCAACACCCACACTCACAAGCCCCGGGCATCAGACTCTACCAATCCTCTGACCCTGCCTCCGACTCTAGTCTGCAGCTTCCTGATCCAGCTACTCCTGTGTGGGCTGTGCTCCTCTGAGGAGCAAAACAGGTATGGGCTACTTCTCAGCAATGAGAGTGCTTTCTAGAGCCCCCCATGGCTGGGATGCCTGCCTACTCATGGAACCACCTCTCTCCTAGGGAGCCCCCAGCTCTGACCCCACTGCAGTGGGTTTTCTTCTGTTTGTTTTGTTCTTAAGAATGTGTGTGTATGTGTGAATATGTCTGTGATTGTGATTGTTAGAGTGAGTGTGATTGTATGCATATCTGTGTGTGTTATGTGTGTATGTGTATGCCTATATATATATGTGTGTGTGTGTATCTGTATGTATCTGTGTGTATGAATATGTGTGAGTGTGTATGTGTATATAGCTGTGTGTACCTGTGCATGCATCTGTAAATGTGTGTGTTGTGTGGGTGTATTGTGTGAATGTGTGTGTGTAAATGCATGTGTCTGTGTGTGAGTGTGTGAAAGTATGTGTATGTTGTATGAGTGTGTTGTGTGAATATGTGAGTATGTGTGCATGTGTCTGAGTGAGTATGTGTAAAGTGTATGTGTGTGAGTATGTATACATGTATGAGTGTATGTGTGTGAATATATGTGAGTGTGTGTGTACTGTGTAAGAGTGTCTGTGTGTGAATGTATATGTTGTGTGTATGTATATATGTGTATAAGTGTGTGTGCATGTGTATGTATATGTATGTGTGTGTGTGTGTCTGTGCATGAATGTATATGTATGTGTGGATGTATGGGTGTATATGTGTATAAGTATGTATATGTATATATGTGTGTATATATGTATGTATATATATATATATATATATATATATATATATATGTGTATATGTATATGTGTGTGAGTGTGTATACGTAAGTGTGAGTGTGTGGGTCTGTGTGTCCACATATTATGCACAGAGGTCAGAAGAGGGCATCAGCTGTCCCCTCTATCACTCTCTTTCTATCCTTTGAGGAAATCCTCTACCCAAACCTGAGCTCATATTTCCTCACCGATGCTAAGATCCAACCATCCTCCTGCCTCCACACACCTCAGGACTTTGGTTGCACACATGCACATGATGCCTGGTTTGTTGCATGAATTCAGAACCCTGAACTTTGATCTCTAGACTATACATCAAGGACTCTTAAAAGGACAGGGAGAGATCTTGTGTGTTTCCATCATTGGTATATATCCAGCCTGACCCTGCTGAATGAATGAATGAATAAATGAATGAAGACAGAAGAATAAAGTCCAGGGGGAAAACAGAGAGAAAAGAGATAATAAATGTGTCCTGGAGTAATCAAGGAATTTCCCTTGAAGAGGTAATATCCAAGTCAGCACAGAAGGAAGCATGCTGGGGAAACAGAGTCACAGAGGGAAGGCACAACCGGGGGAGAGCTATCGTTGGAGGGGGCAGCACAGGCTCAGGCATTACTAAGAAGCTTGCATGGCCCCTACAGCTCAGCGGCTCCTGAACAGTGCAGGAAAGACATGAGCAGACAGTGTTTCTGAGAACTGCTACTTTCAACAGCTCCGCAGAAAGGCTTAGAAGACATCAGGAGGCAAGGAAAGCCTTGACAGGCAATCACGCCCTTACCGTGCAATCACATGCAACCACAACGGAGTGAAGACCTCGCTAAGTAACTGCTGTGGAGCATTGTTTGGGGTTGTCTCCTTGATGAGAGTAATCAAGGAAACCACAGCCAAGAGGAAGGAGCCAATCACGCAGGCTTAAAAACTACTCATTCCTTCTAGGCTGCGATAGGATAAAACACAGTGAGAGTTTTCAAAGGTTGATTATCCCAGGTCTCAAAATCCAAAATGCTAGTCCCAAGCACTCAGATAAGGGACACTCAGTCTGTATTCACTTAAGGGCTTCACGTGATGGTTTGTACATGCTTGGCCCTGGAAGTGGCACTGTTTGGAGGTGTGGCCTTGTTGGAATAGGCATGTCACTGTGGGTATGAGCTTTAATACGCTAGTCCTAGCTCCCTGGAAGGGACTATTCTGCTAGCAGCCTTCAGATGAAGAACTCTCAGCTCCTCCTGCTCCATGCCTGCCTAGATGCTGCCATGTTCCCACCTTGATGAGTGATAATGGACTGAACCTCTGAAGTCAGCCCCAATTAAATGTTGTCCTTATAAGAATTGCCAGCCAGGCGTGGTGGTGCACGCCTTTAATCCCAGCACTCAGGAGGGATTTCTGAGTTCGAGGCCAACCTGGTCTACAAAGTGAGTTCCAGGTCAGCCAGGGCTATACAGAGAAACCCTGTCTCGGGGGAAAAAAATTGCCTTGGACATGACATCTGTTCACAGCAATAAAACCCAAACTAAGATACCCCATTTTTAAAAGGCCACCATCCTCCTCAGTCCCAGAGGGTCAGAAACACAATGCCACCAGGTAGTGATGGTGCACACCTTTAATCCTAGCACTTGGGAGGC
>NC_034602.1:64315836-64383521 GCF_900095145.1 Mus pahari
TAGAGCTACAGACAGAAACCCTGTCTCAAAGAGAGAGAGGTGGGGGGAGGGAGGAGCATAAGGCTATAATAAAAAGTGTGAGGCTGTCATGACAATGAACCTGAAAAATGGGACCAGAAGGTAGGCCACTGAGGGGCTGGCCCAGCAGTAATGGAGCAGAGCAGGTCTGCGAGTTCACACTGCTGGTTTGTAGAGCAAAAGTGTGAGGCAAATGCAGTACTCCTGTAAGCCTCGAATTCACAGGCTTAGGTAAGGAAGTTCAAGGCCAGCTTGGGCTACATGAGGACCTCTCACAACAACATCAAAATAATAATAAAATGAGCAAGACAGGTTGGGGAAACTTTCCAAAGCCATGCTAAAATAGGCAGGAGGCAACAGGGAGGTCTTTCTACAATGTAGGATAAATTCCTAATGCACAGAGAAGACTGGGGAATTACGGCACTCTCCGCATCGCCTTCCAAAGGGTCGCAGTGACAATCAAACATTATTTTAAGATTCACCATGGGAACAAATCTCATAAGAAATGCGTGCCTTTATAAAGAAACTTAAAAGCTTTATGGAGACAGACCCAGCCTGAGTAAGCGGGGCTGAGGGTGGAGAATCAGATGTTCCAGTTCCACCCGGATGTCAGCCTGCAAAGAAGCACCCGAGGAATCAGGTCAAATGACAGAGTCCGATTCTCAAGTCTACATTTCTAGTGGCACCCCGGCAGTGTCGATGGTGCTGGTTCACTGACCAGAGCAAGACAGTGAAGAGAGAGGGCGCTGAGCTTCTCAGGGTTCAGTGGTACCAGAATCACCAGGGCGTGCCTTATGGACAGAAGCCCAGACTCACTGAAGCTCTTCATGTGCGCGATGCCTCTACTTTTACTACTACCTCAGGTGATTCTGATATATGCCCCAAAGCCTGAGGACCGCTGACTTCAATGTTAACCAAAGAAAGGAGGATGGGACAGAGGAGGCGTATGCAGGGTGAGTAGGGGTAGATACTATGGAAATCAGTACTGTGATTCTTCAAACACACACACACACACACACACACACACACACACACACATGTATGACCCAGCTTACCACTACTGGGTTCATGCTTGAAGGACTCTTAAGTCCGAATACCCGAGACTTAGGAGTCAGGGTACCTCAGAGGTGTGTTTGTATCCATGCCCCTTGCTACACAATTCACAATCCACAGAACCAGCCTCACACAGAGCGAGCCTAACACCCCAGAGATACTTGTACCTCCATGCTGATTGTCACAATACACAGAACCAGCCCAGATGTCTATGGACAGACAGGATAAAGGCAATGCAGTACACATACATACAATGGACATTTATTCAGACATGGATAAGAATGGGATCACATCGCACAGGAAAATGAATGGGCCTGACATCACTATGCTAAGCGAAATAAGCCAGATTCAGAAAGATACATCCTCCACAGCCCCTCTGTGTTTGTGTGTGTCTGTTTCTCTGTGTGTGTGCTGTGTATACCTGTGTGTGTGCCTCTGTGTGTATGTATGAGAGAGAGAGAGAGAGAGACAGACAGACAGAAATAAAGGTCTATGAAGGGAGATGAGCTTTAACAGAAAATGACAAGATCTTATGAAAGCAGAGGGCAGGACTGTTTGAGGAAAGAGAAGAACCAAGGAAAGGAGGTGGGTGAGAAGGCAGGCGAGTGGGGTAGGTAAGTAAGAACAAACTGTAATGTCTGAGAATGTCACAAGGAAACACATTCCTTAGTACACTAACTAAAAGAATAAACGTAAAAAAATCTGCGAGTGTCAAACTCCAGGAAATGCCACATGTCAGTAATGACCAAAACTAAGACGGGGGTCATGACTCAAGAGAGAGATGCACATGGCATTCAGTAAGGTGACAATGAGTGTAAACTCAGGACAGAAATTGAGTTTCTCAAAACAGGTAGAAACTTTCCTAACGTCAGAGCTCAGAACTGCGTTCTGAGGATTCCTAAAGATCAGTGTTCGCATAGAGACAGCTCTGAGGGCACTCAGGCTGCCTGGACACCTGGCTGACCTCCTGGCCTGAGGGTTTCAAGAGAGGAAGAAGAAAGTACTTTCACACCTGAGCTCTGAGGTGAAGAGCCGCAGGAGAGCAAAGGTGCTCACGGGAAGAGAGACGGGGTTTGGAAGGACAATCAGGACAAACTGCGCACAGTCTGAGTCTTTGCCTGAGGCATCATGGAGCCTTTCAAAGGAGTGGGGAGCGTAGTGGGGGGGAGGCACCCTCTTTCTTAGAATCCTCAGTCACAGGCAGCTCACCCTGCCTAGGACGCAGTTCTGAGATCTGACGTTATGAACTTTTGACTCAGAGAACAGTGTGGATCCGTGGCTTCTATCCAGCTGATTTCTGAATTTTAATGTTACTTATACCGTTTCTCTGGGACAAGAGTTTGGTGAAAATACACCGGACTCTGTCACCCCAGGTCCCTCTACAAGGAGGAGACTGTGCTTACTTCAGGTCCCAGGATTTCAGCATGAGTCCTTAACAGTCATTAAGATGGATGAAAGACAGAAAGCTCACTCCCAACTGAAAACCAAATGAGAGGAATCCATCCCGAATTGAGTCAGGGAGGCCAGCGTCGTGGTCATTCCATCTCCAGACTCAAAGGCTTTATTTATTAACGTATTTATTTGAGTCCTTAGTTATCATGGAACTCACTAAGTATACCAGGCTGGCCTTGAACTCAGAAAAGTCGGCCTGCCTCTACTTTCCAAGTGCTGAAATTTAATGCGTGCGGCATTACAACCACTTTAATCCAAAGATTTGGCAGGAAAAAAACAAAAAACCAAAAAAACAAAAAAACAAAACACAGCTAATGGATGTGCTAGAGTTATCCACCCCTGGGTCTGCTGCACTCTTGACAGAAAAGACAGAAGCTACAGCCCCATCAGGAGTTCAATGGTGAGGGGCAGCCGCTGGCTGACGTATGACGTCATGACGTATGACGTATGACTTTATGACATGAGGGCAGGTGTAAGTGAGACCTAATTTAGGGGTGATCTAAAGTTGTACTGATCAAGGAATACTGACTGGACTGGGCTGTCCATTCACACAGGAATCTGATGGATCTCAAAGGCCAGTTTGGGAGTTATGATGGTTATCTCCATTGTCAACTTCGCTGGATTTAGAGACACCTAAGAAATATGCTTCCGGGGGTAGCTGTGGGTGTGTTTCCAGAGGGGGTAACAGGGAACGCATGGCCCACACTGAACGTTGACAGCATCACTCCATGCACTGGGTCGAGGACTGAATACAAATGGGGCAGCAGGCAGCGGGTGGGGGAGGGATATGGCCTGTATGTGAGTATTTACCTCCGTGTTTTCTAACTGTGGACTTAGTGTGACCGACGGCCTGCCCTGTGTTCCGGCCACCATAGCTTCTCCGCTGTGATGGACTGTATCCTCAAACTGTGAGCCAAAATCAACCCTTCTCCCTGTCAGCTGTCTCATCTGCTGGGCATTTTATCACAGTGATGAGAAAGGTAACTAACACAAGACCAAGTACACACTGCCCTTTCCCATCTTTGCCATTTCCAACCTCTGCCCTGCTTGCACTGGGGAAACTGAACCAACATTCCCATTCCTCCACGGAAACAGCAGTCCGTGATTCAGTTCTCCATGAACATGTGTGGAGTCAGAACTAACCACTCAGCACTTCATCTGCCTGGCTTCAATGCTACCACGACCTTCCTTCTAACAACCAGGGATTCCCCATGAGGTAGAGGATGCTGCCAAACCTCCTCAAACCCCAACGTCTACCACATGAAGAAAGGCAACATCCTTCCCCCCATAGGACAACATTAGGACAACTTTCTCTTTTTCCAGTCAAGTGTACCAGGCATCCAATATAGTCATAAACGTTAAGGAGACCCAAAGATGGTCTGTTTTTACAGGCGTATCGCCCAGTCCCTTAACTGAACCAAGCTGAAGAAAGAAGCCGGCCTGCAAAACACTTCAAACTCTTCTTGTTTGTTCCATGCTGAGAGTAGAGAGGGAGGAACTGAGAAGTGGGAAGTGGGAAGTGAACGGAAGTCATACAGCCTACCACACCAAGAAGCTCTTCCAGTAAGGTCCTGTCTGCTGATTCTCACTGATGCAAATCAGCAGAGCCTCGTTATACTGTAAGATGTTCACAGCTGTGGCATCTGTTTGTTAGGGCAGCCCACCCAAACCACTGAGCCACATTAGCATCTTCACCTTCAGCCACTATGTAGGGCAGTCTTGTCCCTATGCTCTGGGGGTCATCTGTGTAGTCCCACAAAAGTAGCCATGTCTTTAGGCCTTAGAGCTTGGTGATTTGTGACATTCATTCCTGTAGCTGTTGTCTGGTACAGGAAAATTATAAGCACCTACTTCCTTATTGAAAGGGAATGGGGAATCTTGCCCTTGCAACAATTCCAAACATTTTCTTTCCTTTAAAAGGAAAGGATTTGAAGGATTTCCTTTCCTTTAAAAAGATTTATTTCAATATATGTGTGTGTGTGTGTGTGTGTGTGTGTCTATATATGGGTATGGAGGCCATAGGATTGGATCCCCCCCTAAAACTGGAATCGTCTGACATGGGTGCTAAGAACAGAATTCAGGTTCTCTGGTCAAACACTGTGGCCACATAACGACTGAGCCATCTCCCCAGTCTCTCTGCACACAGTTTCAATGCATTAAGTGAATATGTTCTATCTGCAGTAATTCTGGGCACATGTTGTTAAAACTCTCGCTCATTACTGTCTCTTGAAACTAATGAGGGATCTCTATAGAATATTAAGGCAATGCAGAAAAGGCAATTCCATCACTAGTTCTCAAAGCGCATACATGTTCACGCACAAGGTTACCTCAGAGCAGTGCCTCTCACCCTTCCTAATGCTGCGATCCTTTAATGCAGCTCCTCACGTTGTGATGACCCCCAACCATGAAATTATTTTCGCTGCTACTTCACAACTGTAATTTTGCTACCGTTATGAATCATAATGTAAATATCTGTGTTTTCCGATGGTTTTAGGAGACCTTGGGGAAAGCATCATTCAACTCTCAAAGGGGTTGTGCCCCAAGGTTGATTACTGCTACCTTAGAAAATAAGTAATGACTGGCATCGGTATCATTTATTAACTATGTGAGTGAGTATATGCTTAGAGCAGGCAGGCAGGCAGGCAGGCAGACACACACACACACACACACACACACACACACACACAGAGCTAAAACACATCTGTATTACAGATTAAAGTTTTATTTTTAACTACAATGATGAATTACTTCCACCTGACCCTCTCTGCTCAAAAAGATCCTCCCTACTCCAAACCACATTTGTTTATTTTTAATCTCTTGGGGGAGAATAGAAAATTAAAAAAATAATAATAATAACAAGGCTATATTGGTTTAAAAGCAGGGGATGATTTTGTGGGATTTGAGTTCCCTTCTGTGCTTACTAACCAGGTCAAACCCCAGGCAGAGTGCAAGCGGTTACCTCAGACAGTGGGTGATGGAGGTGTTCTGTTCCACATCAACAGAGAGGTCAAGAAAATCTTCATCTTTGCTACTCACCTGAGGCAAAAGAAAAAGGGGGCGGGGATTAGGTACAAACTACACAGCAGACGCCGTAGCTAAGACTTGGAGCATTCACAGGAGCCTGACGCGTGATAGCAATAAAGTCACATGTAGCTATGGACACTCACCAAACCAGAGTTAGTTCAGGACTTCTCAACCTAATCCCAATTCAACATCATTCCTTTCACAGTTCTGTTCAAAACATGGTAACTAAAACTCAACCAGGTTTCTCCTCCTCTTCCTCCATGGTCCTTATTGTTGCCACCAATGAGTATTAGACAGGAATCTATGTAACCCACACTGGGAGAGGATGGGGACAGAAAAACCTACACCCACACGGTGGCCCTCCACCAAGTCCAGTTCCTTGAAGTCCCTTCCTCCATTGCCCATTCAAGCCCTGTGGGACCAGAAAGCTGGGCTGTCCTGCTAATTCCCATTGAGCTGTCCTTCAGAAAGTTGTCACCATGTGCAGAGTCCTGTGCTGTCACTCCTGAGCTGGTCACACAGCCCATCCTGATACAGGCCACTATCAGCTAAACCAGCTCACTGCTCCAGTTGTCCCCAGACCGTCACATGTCAGTCAAAGCTCCCTGAGCGACTTCTTATTTTCCACTCACCAACAACCCTGAGGTTTTACAGTTTTGCTGGTGGACTGGGAGGGGTGAGCTGACTCAGCAACAAACTCGAAATGTTCGGTCTGCCAGTGGGAAAATGAAGACCACACTCATTTCAAAGACAACGTCGGCCCTAAGCCATCACACTTTGCAGGAGTTATAATAATACATCAGAGTTGTACTGGAGCCTCGGAGCTACAATAGTAGCTGACATCAAACATCGCGGATAACTGATACAACCACATGGCATAATATATTTTCTATTCTCCTTACTAAAGCTCAGAAGGTTGGCTTTGGCAGTAAGTAACTAAGATCCTGGTTTATTAATGTGTGCACTCGGCTCTGCTTCTGCCCTTGGGGTAACGAGACTATTTTCAGTATGACAGCTCTTCTCTGTTCCGGGAAGTGAAGCAGCTCTTCTAGACAATATTCAGTGAGGCAGCTCTTTTATGGGGGAAACAAGGGCTATATATAAATCTTAAGAGCGTGGGAAGGGGTCTTCAGGGCGAGTTTACATTATTGGCTGAGGCTGAAGTATTGGGAATTCTTCATTTGCATGAAGAGGGATTCTAGGGGCTTAAACCTATAATTTGGCCACCAGGGGAATGTGACTACCTCAGTGAGGGTTGTGGGGCTAAGTGCCCTGGGGCATGCAGGCCCACACAGGGAGGGGACAATCCTTACTCCTATCAGTCTCGAGGTGAGATTTTCAGGGTTTGGATATTGTCTCAAACACACTCTTGCTCCAGGTCTGTGTCGTGTCCCATATCCTGCTCCGCACCTGTACCACACTTGCCCTATATCTCCCTCTTTTTGTTTTATTTGAACTCAGAGATTGGCCCACCTCTGCCTCCTAAGTGCTGAGATTAAAGGCATGCACCATCATGTCTGGCAGGAAGAAGATTCACTAAGCCAAAAAGGAATCCTGTGGAAATCCAGATCATTAGCAATGGTGAATATTTGTGTGAATGAAGACATAAACTGATTGCCATTCTTTTTTTTTTTTTTTTTTTTTTTTTTTGGTTTTTCGAGACAGGGTTTCTCTGTGTAGCCCTGGCTGTCCTGGAACTCACTCTGTAGGCCAGGTTAGTCTCGAACTCAGAAATCCGCCTGCCTCTGCCTCCCAAGTGCTGGGATTAAAGGCGTGCACCACCACCGCCCGGCTTGATTGCCATTCTTGCTTTGCCTTTCAAAATAATACTGATGCCCGGTAGTGGCGATTGTGGGGTGGTGGTTGGTGCTGATGGTAGTGGTAGTGGTATTGGAGATGGTGATGGTGCTGCTGCTGTTGCAGCTTAAGGGGGATGCACAGGTTGAACATGCACATCAGTAGACAGAAGAGTAAAGACCACCTTTCGAAGTGCTATGCTTAGTAACTGACATAATTTCTAGCATGCAAGAGATACACAATAAATGCATACTACATGAATTTCTCAACTAAAGATGAACTGAACGGAGATTAAGATGCCTAAGTCAGTGGCCTCTCAGAGGGAGAAATGTGAATCTCTTTCTTTTTAATACATATTTCCCTTTTCACATCTGCTCACAAATATTATACATTTAAATAAAGCATTCTCTTAACCGAAACAGCCTCTTTCTGGGAGAAAAATACAAGAACTATGGCCAAGTGGAATCACACTAAAATTATATGGGGTGGGGTATAAAAAGGGAGGGAAACAAACTATTCTGTAGGATGAGATGTAACTCATTTTCAGTTTAACTGTTTCTGGAGAAAGGTGGGATGCTCATTAAGAAACACAAGAGGGTCACTACACTGTCTTCAGTTCTGAAGACAAAGAGCTCCCAGGATGAGCGTGATAACGCTCTGTTCAGTAAGCCCGCCCTGGCGGGGAGATCAACGTCCTATCAGGATTGTTCTCTATCCCTGCCCCAAGAAGTCACAGTCCAAATGAGGCACGGTCAAGAACTACACCGCGGAGGTATTTATCTGTTTGACAAGGTGAAGCTGAGTTAGTTGGTTGGTTGGTGGAGGTGGTTAGAGGATTTTTGAGGCGGGGGGAGGTCTTTTCTTCAAGCAAGCTGCCAAGAAAGCATATTCTTCCCCCACACGGATCTGGTCGAAGGGAAAATACAGCTTGTCTCCAAGGAAACACATCACTAAAAGATTCCAGCGCTCTCAGCATGAACAGCCTACAATCGCTTCTCCTTTCTTCTCTTAATTCTGAGCCTTGTATCCTTTCCTCAAAAAAAAAAAAAAAAAAAAAAAAAAAACAACTCCCTACCTTAAAAAGAAAAGAAAGAGACCCTACTTGCTCAGTGTCAAATAACCATAGCTCATTAATATTAATTTAAGTAACTATAACTCAGCCTATAGCCCATATTTACATCATGAGTGAGTGAGGCCATCTTTAAATGTGTATCTACCTCTCCTGATACCTTGCCTGAGTTAGTGGGAAAGCTAATAGTGTCTTAGGACTCCACCAAGGTGGCACTGCCCTGACTGGTACGCAAGGATGGACTGCTGCCCACCTGAGAGCCTGGCCCCAACTTCCACTGTGTGCATGAGCAACCTCCTGCCTCAGCCAGTTCCACCCTCTATCTGTGGGGGTCTCAGAGGCTCTGCTGGAGCAGTATGAACCTCTGAAAACTAAGCAATAAGAGCTGTAGAACTGGTACTGTTAATAAAACAGTTCTTTGCATATTCGCTTGGCCCCAGCAACAAATATAAAATCTTAAAGCCACAGGGAATCCCTGAAAAGCCACAGATCTTACAAGGCAAAAAAACTCAGCTTTACATAGAAAGAAGAATTAAAATAAACAACTGCAAGACTAAGCTCCAACTGACCTAATACATCTTATGAAGCAACAAAGGAACAACCAAAGGAGCGGTCAGACTCCAGTGGAAAATACTGAAACCCCAATTCAGAAGTGCCCTTGTCAAGGTTGTGTGGACAAGTGAGCTCTGATTACCCCTTAAAATAGGTCCTCCAGATCCACGGCAGAGGAGACCATTTGTCTCCATAGATCCTTCATTTGGCATCTGGGCTGCAATCATAGGCAATGCTTTACTAAGAGAGAATGGGCAGGAAATCAGCCATTGTCCTCAGAACTTGAAGGCTGGAACAGAGGTTTTCCACAACTGGAGGAACAAGAAGAGGCTGAAGGGGGGGGGGGAGGGCAAGGTACCCCAAGGGTAATTTGCTACCCAGGGTCAAGGACAGCTTAATCCACTGTGACATTTCACAAATGGGGGCTTTAGCAATTCTGACTATAGTGAGTGGACAGTCTGCCCCAGGACAGAATTCAGGGGGTTCCCAAAGGAAAGTTAGGTTCTTGGATTTTATTAAATCGTCTATGAAACCCAGTCCTGCACATTCAATAAGCAGGAGAAGCCCAGAGGCCATGCACTTTCTTAGAAAGTTCAAGGCTTTCTAACAATTAGAGCTGGCTAAAAATGGAATTCGTCCTTGGGAGATTGGGTTGCCTGCCTCTGGCCAGTGTCCATTGGATGATGGTGACCAACTGGCTGGGACACCCTAGAGCATACCCAGGCATGGGCAGAACAAGGATTGGGTGATTCCTAGGAGTTTGTCCAGCTCTGGGATCTAAGAAATAGGACTATTCAAGTGACCAAGAAAGAAAGGTATACATATTTTTTTCTTATCTCATATATATATATTAAATCATATGTGTGTATATCTTGTCATATATATATATATATATATATATATATATATATATANANACACACACACACACACACACACACACACATACAAATGATTTAATCAAGGGGGGGAGGGTTAAAGATTGTTCTATCTGGATTCTGAATGGTCCACCACAAAGAAATGATAAATGCCATAGTAGATATATTAACTGTTAAGATTTGATTTATATAACGTATACAGTTTCAAGACATCAAATCATTGTCTGGTTTATACATTATATGCCACTTTAAAATAATAAATAAACATGTAAATCTCTAATTCTGTTTTCATTTCCATTGTTTTATGCTATAGGGGTGTTTTGCATGCATGTATGGCTAGGTGTAACATTCACACTTGGTGCCTATAGAAACCAGAAGAGGGCTTTAGACCCACTAGAATTGGAGTTACAGGTGGTTCTCAGCAAGAGTAGGAAGTATTCTTAGTCACTAAGCCATTTCTCCTGCTTCTGTTTATTTTATGAGATTTTTGCCTACACGTATGTATCAAGTGCATGTGTGCCCACTGAGGACAGAAGGGGGTGTTAGATCCCCTAGAATTGGAGCTGCAGATAGATGGTTGCAAGCAGTCGTGTGGATGCTGGGACAAAACCTGGTTCCTCTGCCAAAGCAGCAAGTGCTCTAACCACTGAGCTTCTCTCCAGCCCCAGGATGTGCACTTAAAATCAATATAAAAAGATTGTTCTACCCTCCAGAAAGACACACTATAACATATAGACAGTTCCAATCCTATTAGAACAAATACTTTCATATGACTGAAGAACTGGAGTGGAATATTTGCATGCAGGTTCCTGTCTGAGCTAACCCTTCAGGAAGTAAGGTCAGAAAGCAACTTCTGCAGCATGAATACTTAATGCAACATTTGCATGCGAGGGATCATTTGTTCTGTTTGTAAGATTTTGTTTTGTTTTGATTTGATTTTTTTAAGCTATAAGTATGGCTGAGCCTACTATCAGAGTCAGCCTGAAAATCCACACAGAATGCTGCCGAGGTGGATTTGCTAACAATGTTCGATCATAACCGCAAAGGAGGGGTCAGCTGTGGATGTGCTACAGATGTCCCAGCTGTCAAGCCAGAACGCAGTGCCACACAGCTCTGCTTCCTGCCTCACAGGCACACTGACTAGCCCATGCTTCCTGCACAGGGTTTGGTTTTGAGATTGTAATTACATAACTGATTATTCATCTTGTCCTTCGATTGGGTTTTATGATGGAAATCAGAGAAACAAGGTGAGCATGCATCCCGCCTTCATCTCTTTCCACAGCGGTGTGTGTTGGAAAGCCATTCGGTGAATACAAGAACACTTACACAGCCACTACATAGCAAAGGGGACGTCAGAGGGGAAGGATGTGCTAAGAGTGCTCATGTGAGTGCTGAGGAGACAGCTCAGTGGGTGAGAGCTCTTTCTTGCAAGCGTGAAGACCTTCCTTCAGAACTCTAGCACCCACATAAAAAGCAGGCGTGGCTATATGCTCTCGTGTATGTACCCCAGTACTAAGTGATCACTATAGCTTGCTAGCCTAGGGAAGAAACAATAGACTCTTGGTTCAGTAAGAGACTCTTTCTCAAGGGACTAAGGTAGAAAGCAATAGAGGAAGACACCTAACATCCTCATCTGGTCTCCATCTATATCCACGCATGCATGCCTGCACACGCATGTGTACACACATACACACATATACATATAATACAAAAAATAAAGACAGACAGACAGACAGGCAGAGACAAAGAGAGAAATAGAATGCTCACATAGGTTGTAAACTGTAGCATCTTGGGAACTGGACACATTATAATGATGTCAATGATGAACATAATCTGCTATCTCATACATCTACTTTCATGAGACACAGGATAGAGAAACATGAATTTTGTGGCTAGATTTTATGTAACACAATATCCATGACTGCATTGTTCATAGTGTTTGCCCCAAAGTAAAAATAACCAGATAGCCATCAACCATAAAGTCACTGAATGATGAATGATGTCATCATTTATCCACTAAGTCACCACATGGCAGTGACAAGGAGTGAGCTAACTCATCATGCCAAGATGCAGTGAACCTCACCAGGGATGCTAGCCAAAGGAACCAAGACACAAAAGGCTACACGGATGCTCATGTAAACAGCAAAACAAGCCAAAATGAACCATGAATGTTAAGGGTACGGAGAAAAGTAGTGATTGCCGGCAGATAATGCAGAGAACAGAGAGATCAGAATGAATGCAAACTCTTTCACAGAAATGAGGTTTTACAAATATGTTGATTCCCCCAACGTACAAGACAACATACAAGAGAGGGTCAATTTGACAAAAAACTAGTTGGGGGAAAATGTTAAAAAAAAAAAAAAAATTCCAAAAGACAAAGAGTAAGCTACTTGGTTACTGCAAAAACACAAAGCAGAGTTCAACACAAATAACTAACTCTAACAAAGCTCACTGCCACCATGTGTGAACCAACCGGCTTTACCTGGTACACCTAAGATGTGCATGTTCTATGACCAGTAATTCTGTGCCTGAGGGATACTCTAGAAAGAAGTTGCTTGCATGCGCGTGCACAAACACATCAGATGTGTGTGAGAGGGTTTCCAGCACTGGCGCTGTTGTTTTAGAGAAAGCTAAACACCAGACTATCATCAAAGAAAGGGAAAATAAACTGTGGTACATTCCTGAAATAAAATACTACACAACAATAAAAAAAAACAAAAAACAATGAACCACACTGTACACAAGCAAATGGCTGAATCTTAAAAACATGAGAAAAACAACTTCAGGAGACTATCTGTATATGACTCTACACACACATATAAGCGTGAAGGTGCAGAATTAAGTATATGTCTAGGGATAAACATGCAGAAATATTATACCTAAAACTTCAAAGCGGGGGGCTAGAAAGAAGGCTCAGCAGTTAAGGCACCTGATTAGTCTTTCAGTGTGCACGAGCAGAAGTCTTGTGGGGACTTCTCAGAAGCAGAGCTACTAGAGAATTGCTGTCATTTTATTGTAAATGTTGGATAAATGGGGAGTCAGTTAGATGGCTCACAAAAGGACAACAGGCAGTGGTAAGGCTCTTCTACCAAGCTGATGACCTGAGTTCACTTCCCAGGACCCACATGGTAGAAGGAGATACTGACATCTGAAAGTTGTCCTCCGACCTCCCAACACCACTTTGGCATCTGCACACGCGCACACACACCACTCATACAATACATACTACACATATACACACAGCATACACACACACTTCACATACATATAATTTTAAATTTTTTAATTAGGTAAATAACATCACAAAGATGTTTTCAAAATCTAGAAAGTATTACAGGACAAACAAACTGGTTTCTTCAACAAATTAATCACAAGAGGGAAAAAGGTGGGTGGGGGATAAATTATAGATTAACACACCTACTGGCATAAGGATCATAAATTAACGAACATTTGGACTGGGGAGATGGCTCAGTGGTTAATCCCTTGCTGTGTAAGCAGGAGGACTCGGAGTTTGGATTCCCAGAACCCACTTAAATGCTGAGTGGGCATGGTAACCCACTTATCATTTCTGCCTCGAAAACAAGAGAACGGGGATCCTCAAAGCAAGCTGTCTCTGGAGATCAGCCATTTCAGTGAGCCCTGGAAAAATGAAAGATGGTTCTCATGTGCACTCATGCTGGCCACACACACACACACACACACACACACACACAGAAAATTAAAAAATATAATTAATCAACTGTTACAAAAACAGGACATAATCAGGCAGACTTCAACACTGAGTGAATAATAGCAGGACTCTTTTAAGGTGTGAAAATTGTATCCTGCCTTTTAAAAGACTTAAGTTTTTAATGAACTATACAGGTAATAAATAGACTGCAAGTGAAATGATATCTGGAGTGTGCTTATAAAATAAACCAGGTGGAGGAGGAAGAGGTGTGGAAGGAGAGGAAATGAAAGTGAGCCAGGGTTAGCTCATTAATCCTCAGTCGCGCGTGCGCGCGCACACACACACACACACGCACACCATGCGTTGCACTACTCTCAGTTTTTGTAGCCACTTGAACTTTACTGAAACAGGAAAGTAAAAAGGGACAGAAAATGGGGGACAGAGACCCAGATAAGTAAGACTGTGCCAGAGACGCTTCGGTGGGTACATCTGTAAATTCTCAAGTGCTGATCTCTAGACTTATATAATCACAATTTTTTTTTTTAGAAAAAATGTTATAAATTTATCATCTCCAGACGGGAAGAATACTTGTAATTTTTAGTCTCCATTTGACTTATCTGTGTTTTCTAACTATTTCTGTGAGGAACCCATCAGAATCTTGATTGGAACACTGTTGAAAAGGACACCAAAAAGATTATCAAAGATGCATAGCCCCCTGCCTCTTTGATGCTGAAGTACGGATCTCCATTTCTTAGCCATTGAGGGATCACAACTTGCAAAGGGCTGCTCTGGCCTCCCAAAACTGTCACTGACCTTTCATTCAGAAAGCTAGGGTATGTGAAGAAATGGAGCCTTTTGCTCGTGCACTTTGGTGGATGAGAATGCTTGCTTTCTCTCTCTCCACCAGAGGCACACCCTTGGCAGAAGCCAACAACGTGGGCTCCTGACATCAGAACTGTGATAAGCCTCTACTCTTTGAGGGCTCCTTTCTTAAACTGTGGATTGTAACCCCACATGGCTTGACATAACAAAATGGGGGAGCTGCAGAAAATTTAGTAATGAAAGGGTTCCAACCACATAATGGCCAAAATCAATCCAAATCGAACACACAACAAACCTGGGGTGTTTCTGACGGCCCTCACTCTTGTTACTCTGAGACATTCCTGAAATCTTGGTTCTGAACACACAACACACTCATTTAGCACTGTGCTCACCAACATTGCTGCCTGAAACACGGGGGCTCAGGTCTGAGATGACTGTATTTTATAACTGCAGTGCTTGGCATGCAGTTTTCTGCTCTTATAAAAACAACGGTTGAATTGTGGAAACTATATTTTTCTGCCACCATTCCTCAGCAAGTATTAAATCAGTATATGTTTGGATTGTGTTACACTTTTTTTGTTTTGTTTTGTTTTTCATTTTTCAAGACAGGTTTTCTTCATATAGCCCTGGATTCACTTTGTAGACCAGGCTGCTCTTGAACTCACAGAGATCCACAGGTCTCTGCCTCCCGAGTGCTGGGATTAAAGGCGTGTGCCACCACACCTGGCTAGGCTGCTTGGTTTAAAAATCTGCTCTTTCAGTTACTGACTTGAGCTTCTTTTAAATATTGCTAAATGGGGGTTAGAGCAATGATTCCTCGACTGAGTGGTATATGTTCCCAAAGCACGCTGCTCTTGTTCAGGACCGGAATTCGGGTCCCAACACCTACATAGGGCAGCTCCTATAACCCCAGTTCCTGGGGATCCAAGAGCCTCTTGTGTCCTCCAAAGGCCTCTGCTTGAATGTGGTACACATAAACTCACACAGGCACACACGCATACACATAAAATAAAAATAAATAAAAATATCGTTTAAAACCACAAATACAAAAATTACAAAATTAATGTGGTCTTGGGATCAGGATAGGACGTCCAACGCTTTATGAAATGGCCCTAAACACACGTCTGCCATTTTTTTTCCTATGTGTTCATGTGCAGCAGGCTTCTCAGCACTGATGATTATAAAAGTCAAAATATTGATCACCTCTGAAAAACACTAAAGGTGCTCTGCCTCCCACAGCATCAAAGAGTCAGCCATGATTGAATTCTTTGCCTGAAAATAAACAAGGACCCACATCCCATTAGAATGCAAATACGGTTTCAACTGTAATAAATGGTAAAATTATATGGACCCCAAAGAACGGTTGTAAAATAAATTTACGATTATTGTAAATGTTTGGTTTTTATGTCTACTTTATAAGCCAGTCATATAAAAATTTCTTGGGCTAAAAAGAGGTCACAGATAGGAAAAAAAAAAAAAAAAACTAAGAAGCCCTCATTTAAATCACCCTGAGGGATGGCCCCGCGCAAACAGCCAAACAGCAGTGGGGTGGACCATGACAAGGGACCCTTAGCAGATCCTGCTAAAAGCTACTTATCTCTTCGCCCCAGAAAAAAAAAAAAAAAAGGAAATTCAGCCAGTTCTGTCTGAGTCAAGACATCTGACAGTTCCAAAGGGATGTCCAGACTTTCTGTGGGTTTGGCAGTTGGGATAAATGACAGATGGCATCCATTACATACTTTGCTGTATGTCAAGTACATCTCGTGTTAAACAGATGCCACCAAATCCACTGTTCTCAGACACCAGTGGAATAATGCGCTCACCATCCCGGCTTTACAGAGGAGGAGAGGAAGACAGAGACGAAAACTGCAATGCCACGGGAAGGTTGGAAAAGTCTTGAGAGTCAGTGCTGGCACAGAAACTCAGGCAGCCGGGCTCTTACCTAGCAAAACACGAAGCCCCTCTCAAAGTTAAGCAAGTATGTCACTCTCAGTCGCTCCCTAGAGAAGATAGCCTTAAATCCAAATGACTTTAAGGGCCTTCCAGGTGCCAGATACAACCAAGTACACTGAATCACCCGAAAGCCAAAATAACGCTGCAACGGGCCTCTCACCTACCCAGTTGACTACAAACGGGAGTCAATCTTCCTTTCGCTCTAAGTAGGACACACCACAGTGGACTCCCAAGAAGTCAGGACAATGGTCTCCGCATCACCCCTGACCTCTTCATGGTGAGAACCTTATTAAGTGGGTCACGGTCTAGTCCAATACTGCAGTGTTTAGCCTTAACATCCACCCAGGGAGTACAGTAACCCAACATCTTGTCTCCCAGCAGGTAGAGGCAGAGAAAGCAGTGGGCGGAGCAAACCGGCCAGCCGATAAGTGAGTGCCGGACAGTTGTCTCCAACACACTGCTCCCACCAGCTGAGACAGGCGTCACAAGGAACCCACACTTCCAGGAGTTGGCGCCTGACCATCCGAGGCATAATAAACAGGATAATCGGGCCGGGCGTGGTGGCGCACGCCTTTAATCCCAGCACTCGGGAGGCAGAGGCAGGCGGATTTCTGAGTTCGAGGCCAGCCTGGTCTACAAAGTGAGTTCCAGGACAGCCAGGGCTATACAGAGAAACCCCGTCTTGAAAAACCAAAAAATAAATAAATAAATAAATAAACAGGATAATCTACACGTACTAAAAACAACAGCAAGCATGAGATATCTCAATACATATATACAAGGAAGATGGACCCCACCACCACCCACCCACCCAGTACTCACAGTTTCACAGTTCAAGCATCGAGTTTCGTTAGTGAGTGTTCCCTGAAAAATCTCGTGGACCCAGGTGAGTTCTGGCTTATTGTTCTCTGCTGGTTCGTTCATGTTGCCGTTTTTTAACTTCCCGTTTTGTTTTTCCTGTTTCTTCTCTTCCTGCAGGATGTCCGCAATAGTGTTTAGCAAATAATTTAAAAACTCGTGAGCATCCTGCTGCATGTAGTTATCAAAGAGATCTGGAAAGGAGAAGGTCATCATTTCACACTCTGCGTCTTGAAGAGCGAACAGACGTATTTAGCTTTCCGCGCGACAAGCTTCGGTAACGATATCCAAAGACTGGCCAGGCGCGGCACAGAAATGTACTTCGGCTCTACTGTGCAACTACAAATGAGTAACTTCCCAAAAACTCCCGTTTCCTACCACCCACCAAAACCTAATATCCTTTATCTCCCTACAGTCATGTATAACAATGATCCAAAGTTTTAATTCATTCTAGAAAAGTACCAAAATTACGAGATAAAAACCTTGATTAAATATCTATTGGTTTTGCCTGCATGCATGCAGTGCGTGTTGGTGGCAGGAGCACGCATGCGAGCAAGTGCATGCGTGTGAGTACTTGTGTTCTTGTGAGTATTAAGAGGGCAGAGGCTGACACTGGCATCTTCCTCAGTCACTCCCCACCTTGTCTGTTAAGGGTCTCTCCCTAATGCGCTAACTCCGCCATTCACTTATTGGCTACCCAGCTTGCTCCGGCCACCCCGTTCTCCGCCTCCACCTGCTGGGATGACAAGCAGACTACCACACCTGCCAGGCTGGCTTTGAGCGCTGGCAATCTGAACTCCAATCCTCTTGCTTGAGTACTTTATCTACTGATCCCCTAGAGAGCAATTCTTAATATGTGACCTCCAGTGACTAATTAGTCATTGAGTCATCATTTTTGCCATAGCAACGAAATGCTATTCTTGCGAGCCACTTTAAACCTAAGGCTTTTTAAACCTAAGGCCAGCCTGGAAGACGCTTACATGAAAGATGAAAGAATTGTGAAGTATATGCAAACAGATAACGTTCCCACAGTGTTCCTAAAACAAACGAAAATGCCCTAAGCCTACTGCTGACCCTGCTGTCAGGACAAGCAAGCAGCTAGAAGCCTCTACTGCTAGGCCAACTGCTCACCCCTGCTCGCCACGGTTCACCCAGGCTCACCCCTGCTCACCCTGGCTCACCACTGCTCACCACTGCTCACCACTGCTCACCACTGCTCACCCCTGCTCACCACGGCTCACCACGGCTCACCCCCTGCTCACCCCCTGCTCACCACGACTCACCCCCTGCTCACCACAGCTCACCCCTGCTCCTTCTTTCTTCAAACACCGTTTATTCGAGCATACATCAATATTACAACTTCTAAAGCTAGCTATCAAGCTAAACAAAACTTTGTAAAAACAAACACTGGGTGACTGTAAGTTCATTGGAGTAAGAGTTTGGGGCAGACACAAGTTGCCACATGAAATAGTCCGATAATCAGAAAAATCAGTGTAAAACTTCTGGAATATACGACATGTTTCTATCACTGTTTCCCTCCAAAAAAGAAAGTGCTGACTGGAACCCTTGCACTGACTTTCGTAGCATCATCACTGTCCTTACCCCGACAAACCACCCAACCAAGGTAACTCAGAGGAGGAAGGATTCGTTTGTGCTCGAGGTTCCAGAGGGTTCCTCTCCTGCTTGGTCCGCCCCAGACAATGGAGCAAGGGAGTATGGCAGAAGCTACCCACCTCGGGGTGCACAGGAGACACAGAATGAGAGAAGAACTAGGGACCAGGTGTCCCCTTCAAAGGCTCACTCCTGTGATCTACTTCATAGCTTCGTCCCAGATCCTCAAGTCCCCATGACCTTCCGGAACATCATCCCCAACAGAGAACCAGCAACCCCAGGCTGAACACACACGTCCCACCCAAACCATAGCCCGTTGTTACTCTAACACGCCAGAGCCTCTTTAGGTAATGTGTGCTTGCTCCGTCCACAGTTCGGAAGGTAGTGTGCTGTTCTGCTCAGGGAGTCATCAACATGTTTCACCCTAGGAGTACAGCGCTCAAAGGTCTGCCTTGGACAGTTTTATTTTATCCTTATAATCCTTCCCCGGAGTGCAGCATGTTAGAAAGAGAGAGAGAGAGAGAGAGAGAGAGAGAGAGAGAGAGAGAGAGAGAGAGAGAGAGAGAAGAAAATAAGGAAGAAAAGGAAAGAAATCATTCTAAATGGGATGTCAAATATCAAATTTTGTTCGTTTGTTTGTTTGTTTGTTTCACATGTAGTGGGAAAAGAAGAAATGTTTTCTGTTGAGCAATGGCCATGTGCTCCTTTAGTCCCAGCACTCCAGAGGCAGATGCAGAGACAGGGGAATCTCTGTGAGTTTAAGGCCAGCCCGGTCTACCAATCAAGTCCCAGGACAGCCAGGACTATAAAGAAAAGCCCTGTCTTTTCCTTATCCTCTCCCCTTTATTAATTTAATTAATTAATTACATTATAAAAGGAGAGGATAAATTAACTGATTAATTAGTTAAGTTTCACATTTGCAACAGGGTCTAAACATGCAGGTGGTCTGGTCTAGGTGGCCAGAAATGTACAGTAATCAAACTGTCTCTGTCGTCTGAGTGTTAGGTTTAAAGTTATGCACTAGTACAACTGTTCTCTCTCTCTCTCTCTCTCTCTCTCTCTCTCTCTCTCTCTCTCTCTCTCTCCCTCCCTCCCTCCCTCCCTCCCTCATGTGTGTGGGGTGTCTATGTAACTTTTTAAAAAAAAAAGATTTATTTATTGTATGTATANGAGTACACTATTGCTCTCTTCAGACACACCAGAAGAGGGCATCAGATCCCATTATAGATGGTGGTGAGCCACCACATGGTTGCTGGAAATTGAACTCAGGACCTCTGGAACAGCAGCCGGTGCCATCTCCCCAGCTCCCGTGTCTATGTAATTGTATGTAATTGTATGTAACATGTAGGGTATTAGATCTTCTGGAACTGGACTTACAGGTGACTGTGAGCCACTCAGTATGGGTCCTGAGAAGCAAACTCAAGACCTCTAAAAAGCTCACTCTTAACCACTGAGCCATCGCTCCAGTCCTTGAAATGTCTTTTCTTAAAAACTACTCTCCCTTAAAAAAGAAAAAAAAAAAAAATTAAATGAGCTTTTCATTTTGAGGCTACACAGAACCGTTGCCGTTCCCCATTCCAGAGCTTCAAACCCACGACGACCAACCGCCGCAGAACCGCTGCTGTTCCCCTTACCGGAGCCGCGAACCCACGATGACCACAGCACTCACCGTTCTCTTTCCTCAGCCTTGAAATGAACTTCTTTGGTGGGATGACGCCAACTTTCTTCTTCTGCGTGGCAATGCTGTGGAAAAGGTCTGCCAGGCATGTCAGCAGGTTTTCCTTCTTTTTTTGCTGGGCCTTGTATGCCAACACATTCTCCCGGAACGGCCGGCAGAAGTACAGCGCTTGAAGCACGGAGTTACAGTAGCATGTGTTTCCAAACTGCCAAAGCACAAGAGGAGCGGCTGCAATCATCACCTGCGAGTAAGCCACCTCTGGACAGAGGCAGGGAGGGAGGTACCACCTCCAGATTGGGGGGGGGGGGAGGTGCCCGGAACCAGCCAATCCCTGTGTTCCCATATCGGAGCCCAACATGTCGAATTAGGTAGGGGTGGATCTGATCAACAAGGTCAGGGGCAAAAGGGTACAGTGGTGGTTCTCACCCCTTCCTGATGATGCAACCCCTGATGATGTGGCGGCACCACCCCCCCCAACGATAAAACTATTTTCGTTGCTACTTCATAACTGTAATGTTGCCACTGTTATGAATGGTAACGTAAATATCTGTCTTTTCCAACTGTCTTTGGCGACTCCTGTGAAAGGGTAGATGGAGCCACAGAATGGTCACGACCCACAGGATGCTCAGAGGGGTCGCAATCCACAGATTGAGAACCACACCCCCTCCTTAGCTGCAGTTTTACTTGCTGCGCTTTCAGTTATGGGGAGTCAACCACAGTCTGTGAACATTAAGTGGAAAATTACAGAAATAAGTTACCTATAATTTTCTATTGTATACCATTCTGAGAGCTGGGATGGAATCTCACACCATCCTATGCCATCCTGCCCAGGATACAGGAGACCCCTTAGTCTCCTGTATCCACAATATATATGGTACCTGCCCACTAGTCACTTAGATATCTTGGGTATTACAAGTAACCTTCATATTATTTAACAATGGCCCCATCCTAGTACTAAGAAACAAACTAATACTGATAATTTACTGTAGCTGTTCTATTTTATTAGAACATAATCTCATCTCTTGTGCCTAATGTATAAATTAAACTTCATCACCAGTGTATACATATAGAACAAAACAGTCTGTATAAAATGTGGGACGATCCAGTTCTAGACATACATCTGGGGACCTGCAATGCCTCCCTGACAGATAAGAGTTTCTGATCCACTCAAGTCTATAAACTTATGATAAGCAATCTGATTAGGAATCTAAGGAGCTCCGGTGCTTAGAAAAAGACAAGAAAGAAAACCCACATAACATGGGGACTCAGAAAAGCAGCTGGCTAAAGAAAAGACACAAAGTAATATTTAAAAAAACTCCCCTGGCTGCAGGCATGGTGATGCACATTTGTGGTCCCAGCTCTTGGGAGGTTGAGGCAAGAGGGATCATTGCAACTTGGAAGCCAGCCTGGACCACACGTGAGTTCCAGGCAGCTTGAGCTATACAGGGAGAGCCTGTCTCACAAAGAACCTCCCATGTCTATAAAAATAAAAATCAGGGCTGGAGAGATGGCTCAGCGGTTAAGAGCACCAACTGTTCATCCAGAGGTCCTGAGTTCAATTCCCAGCAACCACATGGCGGTTCACACCCATCTACACTGTGATCTGATACCCTATTCTGGTATGGCTGAAGACAACTACAGTGTACTCACATACAATAAAATAAATAAATCTTTTTAAAAAAAATCAAAATCAAAAAGAAACTGAAGGGGCTGGGGATATAGCTCAAGAGGAGATGTGTGTGTGTGTATGCATATGTTCATGTATATACACACACACACACACATACAGTGCAGGGAGTAGATGTATACACACACACACACACACACACACACACTGCAGCGAGTGGGTGGATATGTATTTAAGGAGTTAAGAACCGCTTGCTCAAACAAAGCCTTTAAGGAACAGAGCTTGTTTAGGGCTGTAGTGGCTGCTGCCGCACAGTACAAAATCTCACTCCAACGGAATGGAGCAAGAAGCGCATCCACAGGCGCCCCTCCCTTCTTCCCACCCTTCTCCTTCTAAGTTACCCTGCCTCGTGCTTCGTCCAAGATGGCAATTGTCCCGATATGGTATCACACAAGTCCCTCTGTAATCAGATTAGGGCCCACACAGCAACACTCTATCCCTCTCCAGTCACAGACACGGAGGTTTTGACTTCGGAGGGGAAAGTCATTATCTCACTGGTTTCTAAGTGACTGGAAGCCCAACTCTGTTGGAAGCCCTAGCTGAGACCTGTACTTTAAGGCTGTCCCCACTCGGTAAACGAACAGCAAGAAATTCCAGAGCAATAACAAGACCCATAGCCTGGATGACAAAACGCTTCAGAGGTCAAACGGAGCAGGGGCATCTCTGCATGGCTTTGTGGCTAGGATATCTTCAGTTCCTATGTGTTCTCATGTTCCCTGACACAGTCATGTAACGGGTGACAAATCCTTTCACACAGAGGCTGGCACCTTCATAAATTACCAATTAAGGAATCATAACTGTAGCTATTAATAAATGCAGTTCTCATGATTCTTCTACAAGGTAGGCAACAGCCTTAGTTCTCTCTCCATAGCCTGCATTTGTATCTTCCTTAGCTAGGGAAGACTTCCCAGGAAGTGAATAACTTTCTTCAGAGAGTTAAGTGGAGAACTATGCACAGTTGCTAAAATAAGCTCCCGGTTAAACTGTGAAGACTGAGTTTTGCCAATACGATACCCTGTGTTTCCAGGGCCTTGCGTAGCCTTCCTCTGCCCAGTCTTTTCTCTGCTTCTCAATATCTTTTACTCAAGACACCCTGCAGCCACAGCCTGGCTGATCTAGTAGCCAACTCTGAAGAAATAAAAGGAATATTTTCCAAGTGTCTACAACATACTCCAGCCTCTCATCAGGGCCTCACATAGTCTCTCTCTCTCTCTCTCTCTCTCCCTCTCTCCCTCTCTCCCTCTCTCCCTCTCTCCCTCTCTCCCTCTCCTTCATCCTTCACTGTGACTCAAGAGGGAGAAACCATTGCAACCACAATCAGTGAATGCAGGAATGGAGGACCAGAAAGGCCAACTTCCTTGCCTGGGATCACACCACCAATTAACAGTACAGGGAGAATTCAAATGTAGCTCTTTCCTTTATACCCAATGTAGCATTTACTTGCAAAGAATGTGTCCAGCTTCCCCAAGCACACCTCCCAGCAGGAAAGATACTGGCAGACTGGCAGAGCAGCTGCTCCAGAAACCCACGTGTCTGTGAGCTAACACGCTTAGCACCTAAAACTTCGACTCAATAAAGATACAGTGATGTAGAAAATTCATAGGAGTGATGGTTAATACCACTTTAGCTCATAAAGCCAGGTACTAAGGGGCTCCTGCCTAGCAGGAAGAAGCCCAGTGTTGTAGAACAGTTTCCTCCAAGATTGAAACCCTCCATCTGGTAGAGAAGCTCCTTACATAGGAAAGTAAAAGACTCAAAATTAGTTTCAGGAAGTCCCTGAAACTGACCAGATTCACTGGGCCCCTCCCTGCCTTAGTAAGCAGAGCTAAACTACAAAGAAGACTCTAGGAAGTACAAAAGCTGCCAGGAAGACTCTGAGACTGGAGCAGCTGAGCAGAAGAAGCAGAAACCAGTGGAGCTGCTTGGAGGAGGTTTAGACCAGCGTCACTTGGAAAGGTCACTCTCCACCCTGCTGAGCTGCCTGCAGGCTGTGCAGTGAGTTCCAGGTTCCCACCTTTGTGAGCTGTCACCCATGCCGGTGTATGCCTTGGTGAGGCAGCTGTCTTTGTCTCCTGTAAGTAATCCCTCACCCTTGCTTTTGTAACCCCAGTAAAATTCACTGGCTCACCAAATTAAACTTTGGTGATACCTGTAATTTGGTCTGTAGTGAGTTCAATATCTGGGGTGACTGGATGTATGGGTTGTAATTCTGGAGTAAATGACTCTTAGTTCTTGATTGACAGCCCTCCTCTACCTCAAGTGGAGATTCTATATATGTAACTATAGATCTCTAATATAAGCTGGACTATCAGCCAAGCACAGGTAGCCAGCTACCAAGTCTTAAAACTCAAGGTGTATTATTGATCCATACCAAAACAAAGACTGAGAG
Source organism: Mus pahari (assembly GCF_900095145.1). Lineage (NCBI taxonomy): Eukaryota > Metazoa > Chordata > Mammalia > Rodentia > Muridae > Mus > Mus pahari. Next base: position 64,340,348 of record NC_034602.1, read on the forward strand.
GTTCACCTGTGAGAAAGGGAGGAACAAGCAAAGCGGGTTTGGCCACACACTAATGACATCACTCTGAAAGCGACACAGACAAAGGAAAGCCCTCAAGGCACTCGGGAAAGGAATGCAAATTCAACCAATAATGTGGCAATGAAGTCCTCTGCTGGGGACAACTATTACAACATTTTAAAAAGTAGATTAAAGTGCCCTTCTCCAGCACTTGACTCTGCTACTAACTAAAGCACACAGGCAGTTCTTTAAGTAGATTTGGCAATGGCAGAGGAGAGTTGGGCATGCTCAGGCAGAGGCAAGAAGGATCCCTGCAAGTTCAAGGCCAGCCAGGTCTACATAATGAGCTCAGGACCATCATCAGAGCTACATAGCTAGACCTTATCTCCCCAAAACAAAACAAAAACAAACCACAAGTCAGGAGAGTTACATCAAATACCCTAAAACAATGGAAACAATAAATACTTACATTGACCAATCCAAAGTAGTGTTCATTGATCGGAAACTGCTCTGGTCCAATGTCTTTTTCCAGAGCAGAGGCATTGGTGCCCTACAAGAAAACATAACAACAGTTCTGTGGCATGAAAACAGATGAGGAAGTTGGGGGACGGAAGCTGGCCCACTCCCGAAACAAGCGTCCCTTGTCAGTAGCGTATACCGGATGTGGGACTCAGTAGCAAGGCTTTCCGCTGTATTCCTTACCTAACATACTTGTGGCCCCAGCCCTGATCATTCAATTAGGAAAAGATATTTGAGATAGACACGTAAATAACAAGATGATCTTCTGATTAATAATATATTGAATAATAAAATACTCCAGGTGGCTGCAGAAATAGAAAGCCTGGAAGATGGGACCATTTTCAAAGTCAACATCTTTATTCTGCTAAGGAGTTCCCACACACCCACTCAGCCAGGCACTAATCTCTAGGTCCAGGCATTAATGAGAATGGTGAAGATACAGCCATACAAGACGGCTCTCATGGGATTCCCACTTTCAAACATGATGACGATGACGGCCTGAAGCACAAAGCAGGAACTGGTGAGTGCAGCCAAGGAAAATAAACTCAGAGATGGGCTGATGCCGGCGGGAATGCTACAGCCAAGGGCCGGAGGCTGCCCAACTGCACCTTTAAGTCGAGAACTCAGGGAAGGTCATACTGAGAAGGCTCTATGTCCAGAGAATATTGCAGATAATGGAAGGATCCAGTGAGAGTCCCGACAGCTGTTGGATTCATCGGATTGCTAAGCCTGGTGATACTGAAGCATAGTTAAGACTAACAGCTCCTGTGCCTCCTGTGCCAGGGACTGTGCAGTTTATCTTCATGATGCGCATAAGAACTACACTTTGTGTAATGGCTGTTCTCCGTTGTCTCCATCTGGAAGTGACTTAAAACCCAAGAGGCTGGAGACACCTGTGAGGGATTTTTCGTAATTAAATCATCTGCAATGGGAAGACCCATTTTAATCCAGGTCTTTAGAGGGGGTAAGATCCACCTTTAATCTGGGCCACACCTGCTGGTGGTCTAGCTAAAGGTCACGGGAGGAGGAAGCTTGCTTTCTTTGCCTGCTTGTTCTTGCTCTCACTGGCAGGTGTATTCCTTTACTGGCAGTAGAGCCTACATCTTCAGGATTCTAGCTGAAGACCGGCAGAGATATGTATGCAGCCTCATGAACTGAACAATTCCTGGATTTCCGGGTCTTCAATTGGAAGACAGCCATTGTTGAGCCTGCTAGACCGCAGCCTGTTACCAACTCGCAAAGGCTGAACTCAGGAGTCAGTTTCAACCTTATCCAAATGCCGCACCAAGCCTACCCATCCAAACAGTGATGAAGCCCACACCCGGGGCCAGGCACCGGTGAGGGATGGTCTTTTCTCCCTAAGAGCTGAATGAGCTGCCTGGAAGGGAAAAAAATAGTTCACTCCAGTCAGGTACACAGTCATCACTGACCACAGGGAACAGGTTCCAGATCCCTGAAAGACACTGAGTTCCTTCACATAAATGGTATAGTAGTTGCTTATAACCTATGCATATCCTCCTCTATGCTTTACATCCGCTGCATTACTCATTATACCTGGTATATATAATAAATGCTATATAAACTGTTGGTACGCTGTATTGTTTACAGAATAAAGACAAGGTTCGAGTGCTCAGTACAGTTGAAATGTTTAAAACGTTTCTGACCTGCATTTGACTGCTCTGTGCGTACAGAGCCCACACCTGTAGAGGGAGCAGGGGGTAGAATCAGAGCCCTTGGCTGATGTTGTCCCTTGACTATCTGCAGCCTTCTCTTGCCCAGGCTATCACAGAAGACTCATAGCTCACAGAGACACAAGGATTTGGGAGACAGAGAACGGAAAGCTAAGCGTTTTATATTTAGAAAGAAATACTACTGGGCCTGGGGTTAAGGATGATTCATTGATTTAAGAGTACATACTGCTCTTGAAGACCTGAGTTTGATCCTCTGACATTTAAGTCAGAAGGCTCACAATAACCTAGAACTCCAGCTCCAGGGAATCTGGTGGCCTCTTGATTCCACAGATACCTGTACATACATATATACAGGCAGACAGACAGACAGACACACACACAGAAACACACACAACAGAATAAAAGTTAAAGAGATTTCTAATGCTGTATCTTCGTTTATTTATTCTCTGTGTGTATGAATGTTTTGCCTGCGTGTGTGTAAGTGTGATCTGTGCATAGCTACTACCAGAAGAAGGTGTCAAATCTCCCTCAGACTGGAGTTACAAATGGTTATGAGCCAACACGTTGGTGCTGGGCCGAACTCAGATCCTCTACAAGATCAACAGATGCTCTTAACCATTAAGCTATCTCTTTAGCCACCCCCCCCAATGCTGTGTAATCTTAATTCATATAACAATCATTTCCTCCTCGAGAAAAGACATGGCCATGAAGCAGACTGGGAACCAGTCAAAGTGGTCACTTGCCCCAAAGCATACAGTAAGTAGAAGATAACTGGATTTCAAGCGTCCAGAACAGCAGTATGGCAGGCTCCCCTCACCCCCTAGGTTTCTGTGTGATGTCTCGCTCTCTCTCTGCTCTGCCAACATTCTACACTCATTTATCCACCATCTGAGAGAAGACCCAAGGCTCAGATGGGAGGCAGCTTCAGAACCCTTTCTTCAGAGTTGTGAAAACCATTGTCTCCACAGCTTTACCACAGCCGACCTTTTGAAATAACGGATCAAATTATAGCAGGATCTCATGGAACAGATGAAGAACACCAACATTTCTATTTTTTATTTTATTTTATTTTATTTATTTTTGGTTTTTCAAGACAGGGTTTCTCTGTATAGCCCTGGCTGTCCTGGAACTCACTTTGTAGACCAGGCTGGCCTCGAACTCAGAAATCCACCTGCCTCTGCCTCCCGAGTGCTGGGATCAAAGGCCTGTGCCACCACGCCCGGCTAACATTTCTTAACAAAGTTGTTTCTAAATAATAAACTAATGTAAATAATAGGTATTAAATAGACCTACGTCATATTTTTTTCAAGCAAAATTAGAATGTTTGCCAGCAAGAGCAGGATCAACGGAAGATACGATGTATCAGTGGTTGAAACCGGATCTCATTAGATTTTTCTTTATGAAGAAGGGCAACTAGAGAAGTTAACACATGGTTTTGCTAGTTAACTCTTTGGCTGAGGATGGTCTGGCCCGTCTTAGCACTAATTTTGCCATTTGTGGAAAGGAAGTCTGGACATGAGGATGCAGATTTGTACTAAGGACAGAGAGAGCTACGGTCACACAGCGTCCACTTGCACAGATGGAAGGATCAGCACACACACACACAGGGCAGGGAGAATTCTGTAGCTGGTGAGACCCGGCTCTTCTCTGACAAACAGCTGACGGCTCCTCAGTTCAAACTTGCCCACTCTCTGACCCTACACACAAGATTGTGAAAGGGCCAGGAGGAGATTCCACAACCTCGCCCGCTTGTCAAACACTCTTCTTTCTGAAGTTGGCGGCCAACGTCCCTCTCTCCTCAGGGGCCCCCAGTCATAGAGGGCTCACCCATAGGTCTCAGGTTTTGCCATTATCCTGGGTGGTTTCAGCATCCATGTAGAGAAGTCACATGGCGGAGCTGCTCTCCCAGCAACCTGACAGCCTCTTCACTATCTTTTATTCCACTGTATTCAACTCCAGCCACCCACTAGAACCCAAGCACAGCTCTGCCCACTCTTTCTTAAAGTCTCCCATCATGGAGACATCTACGCTGTGCTAAAATTATACTGCTTTAGATATAAGGAGTCACCCACAAGCTAGTGTGTTAGAGTCTTGGTCCCCAGGTGGTGGCACTCTGTGGGCTGGGCTACTGTTTAGTTCTGGAACGTTAGGGGGCGGGGTATAGCTGGAGAAGTCAGGTAATTGAAAGCACGATCTTGAGGAATGCTTGTCCTGGCCATTTTCTGCATCCCCTTTTCTCCACTTCTGGCAGCCACAGTGTGAACTGTTCTGCTCAGCCACACCCACATTCTAGCACCGCTGACACTATGATCCAAAACAAGCAACTCCATCTTTTACACTGTTCTTAGGTAGCTTGAGTATAGTGATGAAGGGGAAACTGATCCACTCTCCTGCTTTCTTACATATCATAGGATACGCAGGCCAGGGCTTCAATTACCCTTCTATTCCATTACCCTCTTCACTGGACTTTCCCACCCAGCAAAATAAGAACCCATTGTGAACCAAATTCTCCATCTTTTTCTGAATATACACCCAGACAAGCATGCAGTACTCAAGGGAAGAGGTCAGACAACCAACCAGATCACTAGATTCACCCAAACACTGGAGGCCTTACAAACAGCATTCAAGCTGGGTATGGTGGCTCACACCTTTAGTCCCGACACTCAGGAGGCAGACGCTGGTGGATCTCTGTGAGTTTGATGCCAGTCTGGTCTACAGAGTGAGTTTCAAGACAGTTGTGGCTACACAGAGAAACCTTGACTCGAATAGATAGATAGATAGATAGATAGATAGATAACAAAGATACTAAATTCCAACATCATAGAGTGGAATTTTTTCCTTGCTCCACAGTGACTGTTTCTAAATTTCTTGAGCCTCTGAAACATTAGCATCCCCTTTACCCCTTTCTAGCTTAACAGGAAAAAAAAAAAAAAAAAAAGCACCAGAAGTCAAGGACTCCTTAATCGGCTGCTCAGAAACCTATGTGCCTCTGTTATAAGCAATGTCGATGCTTCCATGATCAAAGTGTCTGTCCTCCTCAGCTCCAGCAGCATAAGCTCAGCACCTCCATATCTCACAGGCTTCCTCCTTTTTCCCCTCCCCCTCCCCTGGCCACCTCACTCTTACATCTCCTTCACCCTGTTTCTGCTGAAACACAGATGAATCGGAGGTTCCCCAAGATTGGTAAGTCAAAGAAAGGGACTGAAGGTGGTAAGGCCATGTGGTAGCTGCTGAGTGACAGGTGTGGGTGGGCTCACTGGGCTATCCTGTTCATACTTTTACATCTACCGTCAGTCATGCATCTCCTAACCATGAGGACATGTAGTGAGAAAAGTGTTATTTGGGCCATTTTATCATTAATGGACATCATAGAGAATACATACACCAGCCTGCAAGGTACAGTCTCCCACCTATATAGGCTATATGAAGTATGTATTGTGTTCGTGTGTGTGTGTGTGTGTGTGTGTGTGTGTGTGTGTGTGAGGCCTTGGGGCCTGACAAAGGAAACAGAAGATCAAATAAAGTGCAAGAGGAGATGATGAGGTGAAGAAGGCACATAAAAGAGCTGCGGCAGTGGTCATAAGCACTTCTCGCTCTTGCAGAGGACCCAAGTTCAGTTCCCACCACCCACAGAGTGACTCACAACCATCTGCAACTCCAGTCCCACGGAGCATGAAGGCCCTCAAGTACATGGGCACACACATAGAAATAAACAAATAAAATTAAAGAGACATAAGCAGGAGCTGTAGGAGGCTGCTTCTGGAATTGCATTGAACACTATGGGAAACGTTTTATAAGTGGTACACATTCTGAAATCGCCCCAAACCACGGTGAGATAAATAGATAATGCTGGTACTTAGCTGCTTGTTATCATCACCCAGTGTTGTGTGCCCTGCATAATAGTGTGTGCTGTACTTTCGTGCAATGGGGCAATAGGTTTGTTTCTGCGTGTCACCACAAAGACCCAGAGTGTGTCACACTGCGGAACAGCTCACACCACCTTATTACAACTGTAGCATTGCTTGAGGTAGTATAATGCAACAGTGCCCTCCAAGTTAAAACGTTCCAAAAGAGAGTGAGTGGAGGGGCTCGGGAGACTCAGGGGTAAACAGACTTCACATGCCTGGGGAAGTGGAAGCTTGCAAGATTCATGAGGGCCCCACCCCAGAGCTATGGAAGCAGAAAACAACCGCTCGGAGAGGAGACTGTGACCGGTGTGACTGCAGAAAGGAGATTCTTGGACCTGTTAGCTGCCTGCCAGCTCCAGGACTACAACTCCCATGAGGCCTCACCCTTTCCCAGATGCAGCTGCTTTTGAATCATACTTGCTCCTGTAAGTAACCCCTCCCCCATGCTCTAGTTAAGAACCCAAGTAAAAACACATTTGTTCACCAAGTTAGACTTTTTTACAACCATTACTTAGGTCTATCCTATCCTGGGGGGAAACACACCCACATCCACACACACACCCACAAATGGAAGGAGAGAGAGCGAGATAGAGAGAGAGAGAGAGAGAGAGAGAGAGAGAGAGAGAGAGAGAGAGAGAACACTATGCCTCCCCCTGGAAAAGTCCCTCAGACTACAGCAGGTGGTAAGAATTTTTCAGCTGCATTATAATCTTATGTAATCACTATGGTAAATGTGACCCACCATCTACCAAAACATTGGTCAGCAACATATGTATGTGTGTGTGCATGTGTATGTGTGTGTGTGTATGGAGATAGATATATATATATATATATATATATATATTTGTGTATATATGTGTATGTATACATATACATATATATGTGTGTGTACGTATGCTGTTGTATATTAAGGCAGAATTCCAGTCTACCAAGGACACGTTTGTTCTAATTCCCCAAACTGGTGAACACAGTTCCTCACACGGCAAAGGAAACCTGAGACAATATTAATTCACACATCTGCTAGCCAAACAGAATGGGGCTTGCTCTGAATTAATCCAGTGGGCTCAGAATGCTCCCAAGTGGCCTTCAAAGCAGGAGCATGGACGAGGCAGAGCGAAGGGATGCTGTGTGCGTGACGACCGCAGAAGCTTTGCAGACGGAGGAAGAGACAGAGCCAAGGCACGGTCCAGTCTCCACCGTGGACATGGCTGCAGCTCCAAACTGATGCAGCCCTCCACCAACTTGGCTTTGGCCCAGTGAAACCTGCTTTGGATTTCAGAACTATCAGAAAGTCAGCAAGGCAGGCAGGATGGCTCAGCAGGTAAAGCACTTTCCATGCCAGGCTGGTGACCCAAGTTTGATCCCCAGGACCCATGTGAATACGAAAGTAGAGAACCAAGTTCAGAAAGGTTGTCCTCTGACTTCCACACAGGCATAGATGTTATGTATATACCTCCCCATACATATAACAATAATAAACCAATCAATAAATAAATCTGTTCTATTTAAAGATAGTAATGTGGATTGTTTAAGCCACTCAGGTAATATAGTTGGCTACAGCAGCCTAGGACCCTGGCACTGTGTGTTTAATGGTTCCCATCTATAAGGTCCTTCCTCACCTCCATATCTCTCCCAGCATTTGCATAGTCCTTAGACTCAATCCCAGCATCCAAAAGGGGAAAAAAAAAATCTCCTTCTGGATGTCACCCCCGCATCACCCTGAGAAGCTACAAATATAGCCAGCTCCCCAGAGCGGGACTTGTCGACAGCTGGCTTTTCCCAGAGGTGGCCTGAGGCCTCCCCCATGTCTCTTTCCAGCAGAAGCCTCTGCAAAGTTTCAGTTAGCCATTTCTGACCATCTGCACCTTTCAGGCTTCCCTCGGAGCTCCACGCGACGCTAATACAGACTTTCCCACTTGCCTACCCACTGGCCCTTGACATCCATCTACTCAAATGGAACATCTTGCTCCTCTGGTGTTTTCCCTCACTTAGTAAACGGTCCTGCCTTCTCCAGGCCATACCCAACATCCCTGCTGAACTGTCCCCTGTCACTATGCACCGCTGACAAACTCCTTCAATCTTGCCACTCCAGCCACTTCTTTTTCAGCTGCAGCTGGACAAGGTTGCAGGATCTCTCGCCCAAATCACCACAAGCTCCTGCCTAGCCTCCGCCATCCTCTTTAGCCAGCCCTAACCACTACAGGAGAAGGCGTTCTTTTTAAACATGAAATTGTTTTTGGAATTTCCCCCTGGTGGCATTCAGGGCTGTCACTAACCTTTCTTGTCACTCATCCTCTGCAAACCCTAGCTGGACCAATGGCTGCCTTTCAGTCTCCGGACACCCACACTCTTTCCTAGTCACTCTGCCTGCCCTGCCTGTACCTTACAAGACTAATTGAAAGGCCAACTCTTCCGGGAATTCTTCATAGAGCAGCCTCTCTCTGTTAAACCAGTCCTGCGGAGGCGGGCAGGATGACATCCCTCCCCAGTTGCACACTTTCTATCCCCGGACTCCACTGAGTTACCACGCATGGCAAAGGGGACTTTGCAGATGATTAAATGAAGGACCTTGAGACAGGAAGATTTTTCTGGATTCTTTAGATGAGAGATGGACTTGGCAGGATGCTTCAGGTCCCCAGAGGTCGGGGTAAGTAAAGATAGGTGATGGTAGAAACAGCTCAGAGACGCTAAAACTATCACACTTCTGGCCCTGGAGACAGAAGGGCCTGTGAGTCAAGGAACAAAGGCAGCCTGCAGAAATCCCAACAGCCAGGAAGCAGGTGCACCCTAGGGCAAGCAATCTGGCCATACACTGTAAGAAATAATGGTGCTCTTTTTGAGCTGCTAATTTAGGGTGTGTGTGTGTGTGTGTGTGTGTGTGTGTGTGTGTGTGTGGTAGTGTTCGCACATGTATATGCAGGTACACATACCATGCATGTATGCATGGAAGCCAAAGAAGGACATTGGGTGTTGTGGTCTATCACCCTCTACCTTGTTCCATTGAAGCAGGGTCTCTCACTGAACCTAGAGCTAAGCTGGCAGCTAGCAAACTCTATTATACTCCTGTTTCTGCCTCATCCCTCAGCACTGGAATACCACATACAAACTGCCACACTTACCTTCTTACTCAGATGCTAGGATGGGGGCTCTCAGGTCCGCATACTTGCCCAGCACACTCTCCTGCCTACTAAGTCATTTCTCTAGCCACTAGGATAATTTTTTTTTAAAGATTTTATTTACTTATATATGTAAGTATACTGTAGCTGTCTTCAGACACTCCAGAAGGGGGCGTCAGATCTTGTTATGGGTGGTTGTGAGCCACCATGTGGTTGCTGGGATTTGAACTCAGGACCTTTGGAAGAGCAGTCGGGTGTTCCTACCCGCTGAGCCATCTCACCAGCCCCAGGATAATTTCTGATAGCAGAAAGAAGAAACTGATACACCTCTTCCACATCTCTCCATGTACATTGTCTCCCCCTCATATGACAGTTATTTTTATAATCATTAACTTCTGATTTAACCCATAACAATATATGATGTGGTGACCTCCCCAATACCACATTCTCAGTGAAGAGCACATAGTAGGCCCACAGTGCCTACAGGCTAGATGGATGATCAGGTGGCTGGGCACAGGCAGGGGTGGTTAGGGATGTCTGTGATGCAGCTGTGTGCATGACAATGCAGACCCAGGCTTGTATATTCTCCCAGTGTGCTGTTTAGTGGTGCATAAGTGGTATCCTCCATCACTTCCACATCCTCCCATTCCCTTTATAGACACACAGGAATTGGTTTCCATGGAGACAGAATATAACAGATATTGACATTTGGAGCTAAACTCTTGCTTTTACATTCTAGCGTTTTCCTTTGGTAACATGAATCTTTGTACCTCTTCAACAGATCTGGGGGTTATCTCCATTAAACGTAAATGCATCCATGATACAGTGACACACACGAGGGTAACTCACGTGATAGGAGTGGGGATGAGAACTTAAAAGTTAATTAGGTGGTATCAACCGAGAACTTAAAATGACCATGTCCCTCAATTCTGCAGTTCTACTTTATTACATAGATATACTCATGCGGGTGGATATAGAGAGTATAACAAAGACCTAAATCATATGTGTAACTTCACAAAGTGGAAATCCATTTGACGCTTTCATATCAGTGTTCAAGATAGTGCAGTGCAGGTCTGGTGCAACAACCCCGCAGTGCTTTGGACACTGAGTCCTCCTAGTTTGTTAACTTTGTTGTGAGTAGGAGTCAGATGACTATTCTAGCTCCTGCCACCGAATAATCTCTGTCACAGCAAAGGGGAAAAATAATGAATGGATGTCTCTCCCCTTATAAGGAGGCTCTTAAGAATTACAAAGGATACTTTTGCTTATTATCCCTCTGGCCAAAAATCTCAGTCATGGAGCCACATCGCTGCAAGGGAGCCTCGCAAATGTGCCCATAACCTAAGCATTTGTGGCCAGGTAAATGCTTCTCTTACCTAGAAATAGAAAGTAGATATTGAAGGGACAATCGGCAGGCAATATCTCAGATGGTCTTTGCAGTAAGGGTTACAACAGAAAAAAATTAGAAGACCTCAGAATACCATGCCAGTCTTTTTATTTTTGTAGTATGGAGATTGAATTCATGACCTTCTGCATGCTTCTTTTCAGGTACTGCTGTGTAAAGTGACAAATGTTGAACCAACTGCAGTGTACCTAGGTAAGAGTGTACCTAGGTCATCCCTGGAATGTCATCTCTTCAGTCAACATACAAGGGCCTCTGTTTATGCTTGCTATGTCCTCCATGCTCTTCTTTTTCTGAGGAACAGGGCCATCAAGTTGTTGTACTCAACACCTGCATTTTAGTGAAAATTGCCAGAATTCTTGAGAAATTCCTCAAGAATTTGGCTTGGAGGTTTGTTTTAATTTTGTTTGTAAGGTTTTCATCTGTTTGAGTTTTTTTGGTTTTGTTTTTGAGACAGGCTCCCCGCCGCTGTGTTGTCCCAAGTGAAACTCAACTCCTGAACTCAAGTCATCCCCCTGCCTCGGCTTCCAAAGCAGCTGGGGTTACGGCTGCATATGGCTGCAACTGGCTAACAGTCAAGAAAATGTCAGTGATGTTGCCCGAGAGTAGGGCTGAGGGATGAGACGGTCGCCAAAGGCTTTTCTTTTCTTTTTTTTTTTTTTTTTAAGATTTATTTTATCATATGCGTGTTTTACCAGTACATATGTATGTGCACTACTAGGTGCCTGGCGCTCACAAGGATCAGAAGAGGACATCAGATCTCCTAGAACTGAAGTGACAGATGGCTGAAAATCACCATATGGCTGCTGAAAACTGAACCTGGGTCCTCTGCAAGAGCAACAAGTGCTCTTAACTGCTGAACCATCTCTCCAGCTCCAAGAGATTTTTTTTTTTAATCTTCTTAACTCGGAACTCTTTACTATGGAGATATATTATTTAGGAACTCACATTTAGCATGTTTAATAAAAGTTTAGTAAGCTAATTCTCTACAGTCGTGAGCTAAGGCCACCTCCGTCACTATTGTCTGCCTTTTCTTACCAGTGTTTGTTTGTCTTGGAGCTCTGTCCCTTCACCCCTCTCTAGGAGCTCAGAGGTCCTATGAGAGTGCTGAGGTCCGTCCGGCCTGCCTATTCCACAGGACAACAGAGAGGTGACGCCGACAGCAAAGGTTATCAGTACTCTATCCGTCGTGAATTGCACTGTCTACAAGAACCCTAGCCTCCTGTCGCAAGCATCTAGGACAATGGCACAAAAGGAAAATCAGAGACCCTGAAAATATAAACGCTGTATGACCAGGGGCTGAACAAAGAACCGATCCCTGTGGGGGTAAAAAAAATCGCAGGATCCAGAAGCATAAGAAACAAAATTCTTGCTTCAGTCTGTGAGAGAAAGTGGGAACCTTTTGAAAAACAATACAAAGAATCTTATTAAAAATAGAATCTGAGCTGGGACCAGTTCCAACAAGACCGTAATGTTAGCTTTTCAAAGCACCTCGGGAGACTACAGAGGGGGCTTCCGACACTTGCAACAAACAACTCTCGAACGATGAATCATGAGCGCATAGGATGGCATGGAAAGAACCGTCTTTCTTAAAACCATTTTTAAAAGCAATTTATAAGGAAAACCAGTCAGAATTCCTCCACGGGAGGGAGGCTGCCAGAGAGAAAGAAATAATTAGAACACAGCATCACACTAAGGTCAAGGTCTATAAGAAGCGCTGAGAACGCTGCTGCAATGTGTGAGCCAAAACCAAAGCCAGGGAGGCCAGGAGGCATCCTGGGGAGTGAGCTAGACCACACCACAGGTGTAAGATCAGTGCCAAAGAAGCAAATGCCCTTGCCCTGGATCTCCCCAAGGCAGATCCCATAGCTCAGGACATGTCACCTCTCTTTCCATTTCGTCCAAAGTAGAAAGGAGACCCAAGGAGGGCCCAAGATTATATCTAAATACACACAGAGGAAGGCATTGGTTAGAGAGAGTTGAATTAAAACAGATGACAGGCATGGTGGATGTTGCTGGTAAAACTCTAGTTCTATGTTCAAAAAGCTACTCTACCAATGAGATGTCTGTAGAACAATGAAATATTAAAAAAAAAAAAAAAAGACTGGACTGTAGCCTTGGACTTCCAGTGACAGATCATTCCATAGACAAGTGACAGGATGCAGCCCAAGTTTTTAGAATGAGTCCAGAGCCCCCAGTAAGGCTCAGAAGGAATAAGGATTCCTGGTGCCTTAGGTGTAATCAAGACAGCAGGTAAGTGGGAAGGGGTATTGTTCTGAGGGATTTCTGCGTACTCACTGTAGACGTTACAAAAATTATTCTCCCGTGTGTGTGTGTGTGTGTGTGTGTGTGTGTGTGTGTGTATCTACATTTGTGTACATGTGGGTGTGTGCCAACATACAGAAGAGGATGATGCTGGCTGGCTGGCTCAGTCACTCTCCAACATATTTTTCGAGACCAGACCTCTCACTGAATCAGAGCTCATCCGATAGGGTAGACATTGTGTGATACAGGAGCAACCCCTATGTCAGAGGCAGCCTCCGAAGGAGAAAACATCCCATTTCTCTTATACAAAATGTTCACCAGGGGCTGGAGAGATGGCTTTGCGGTTGAGAGCCCTGGCTGCTCTTCCAAGAGGACCAGGATTTGGTTGCCAGCACCCAGAGGGAGGGTCACAACTTTTTGTAACTCCAATCCCAGGGGATCCAACTCCCTGCTCTGGCTTCCTTGGGAGCCAGGCAATACCGGGTGCAGACACACAATGCTAGACTACAACATGAGTAAAATGAAATAAAGCGAACCTTTATAGGACATACCCTGCTTGGAGGAAATGAATCCACGGAGCTGGCAGAAACAGGACATGGGAAGGAAATACGGCTTTTCATCATTGTGTCCAAGCCTTTACCCAAGTAATAAAATTATGTTAAATTTTAAAAGGCAAAATGAGAACCGATTTTTAAAGAGCAAATCAGTTAACACTAAATCATAAAATGAGGTGCGCTCTTACCACCTCCAACTTCTAAATTCCTGTCTAGATACTACAAACAACACAAGAAAGCAAGGGAACACGTAGAGAGAGGCTGTAATGACCAGGGGTATGAAGGACAAAAGTGTCGTAGTCTGTCATGTGCAGCTCATCTCTGGGATAGGGCTATGGAGGGAAGAAGTGGGGAAAAAGTGGGGTTGGGTTAGAGAGAGCAAAGGTGAAAACCGAAGCACACCCACCACGCCTTCAAAACACGCCAAAGCAGACTGGGGGGAGAGACCCTTGCAGGGAACTGTCTAAGCCATGGTCCCATCCCTCAGAGCTGCACCCTGTCTCTCCCTCTCCAGCTGTCTCCAACTCACCCCGTGGCTTCAATGTCTTGAATTCCTTGACCTTCCTTCTCACAGACTGTCACGGTTTGAATAAGCTTAGCTTAGGGAGTGGCACTATTTGGAGGTGTGACCTCATTGGAGTAGGTGTAGCCTTGTTGAAGTAGGCGTGGCCTTGTTGGACTGGGTGTGGCCTGGTTGGAGTGGGTGTGGCCTTGTTGGAGTAGGTCTAACCTTGTTGAAGTGGGTGTGGCCTTGTTGGAGTGGGTGTGGCCTGGTAGGTGTGGCCTTGTTGAAGTAGGTGAGTCACTGTGGGCATGGGCTTTAAGACCTTCATCCTAGCTGCCTGGAAGCCAGTCTTCTCCTAAGACACAGACCTTTCCTTTCTGTTTCCTTTTGGCACTTACCCCGATTTGTAACAGAGTAACTTATTAGTTGACATGTCACCCTACTAGATGCATGTGTGCAGCTCACAGACCTATTCTGGGTACGCTTCCAGATGTTTATATAAACTTTAACTGTGATAATACATCTGTGACCAGTCAGGTATTCGTGGCAACTATGTTCTGAGAGAACAATAAGGTCATGGACTTGTTGCAGAGATATTATGACCCACAAAATCTAAACTCTTTACGACCAGCCCTCTACAGAAAAGTCCACCAGCTCTACCTAAGATCCGGAGTCTCCTCAGGAAGTGATTATGTCTGATTCGTATGCCACCCCCTAGCAGTGCTCTCCATAGAAAGAACTTGACACATCTGCTCACTGAACAAACTTGGGAAAATGAGGAAGGATGGGGAATGGTGTGTACTCGGTGCTCCAAGAACTGCACATCTGTATGCTTCTTTGATCTCACCCACAAACCCAAGGCAGAGAGTCCTTGCATCCTACACATGGAAATGCTGAGGCAAAGCTGCCAAGTTCACTGAGCCAGTAAGGGTAGAGCCAGGGACTCAAACATCTGTCTCTGGAATCAGCTGCTGACTACGAGTCAGGCCAGAGAATGCTTCGTTCACATTTTTAGTAATTCCTGAGCTGTGAGTGGAGGGAGCGGGCAGACGGCCAGGAGTGTTTTCTGGCTGCTGACTGGACGTATCCCTGAGTGTTATGAATGGCCATCCTGGTTATGAGCATGCAAACACCACCACAGCGCTTCAGCGCTCCTAAGCAACACTGCACCTAACTCTCCCTGCCAATAAATCACCAATGGGCATAACCCACCCCACCCCACCCCCGCCTCCCAGGCGAAGGAAGGCTGTCACTATGAGGCTGAAGTGGCTGAAGTAACTTGCCAAGATGAGGTCTGAGCCGAGGCACGGCTCAGTGGTGGCCACTCTACAACCCCAGCTCCTGGTCAGAGAACCACTTATCGGCACTTCTCTGGGCTTTGGCAGGAAGCCAGCTGCGCGCAAAAAGGCACAGCATGACAGATACATGACAGCATGAGTTCCTGTCACTTACGTGACTCTGGAAGGGGTGATGTTGCTCAGCAGCCTAACAGGATCCCATGTAACAGCTGTTCCACAGAAGCCCAGCGTCTACTCCTGGAACATCTGACTACGCAGTGGCACCGAGTCACCCTATTCAGTGAAGGACACCTGCTAGGGGCTCTGGCTGATGAAATCACAGAAGTTAACTTCAATTCAGGAGCATAGGAGAAACGGCAGAGTCTATGTCTGCTTTCCAGCCAAGAGTGGAGAAGGACAAAACGGCCACCAAGCCACTGACTGCAGGGAACCAGAAACAAGAACTTCACTTGCAACCCAAGGCCCCCGGAGATCCCTCCGTGGGGCTGATGATGTCCCTTCGGCTCTGACTTCACCCATCTGTTCTCATCTCATTACTTTTCCAAGAGGTGGTGTTAGGGGCGGGGTCCTGGCAAGGCCTGGAAGGCGGATCCAGCGCCACACCGGTTTTACTGCAAGGTCATCTCATCTTCCCGCTGCCCCAGACAGCCATCCTGGTCTCTGTGCTCAAGGTCCCTCAGTGAAAACAATGAGCCAGGCGACCCTGCTCCCAGCAAAAGGAGAAGAGAGTCGCCATGCCTGAGTATTAGCTGCCTCGCCACCTCTAGGAACCACATTCTTCCAGAGCAATGTGCGCTATTAGAGATATTTAATATAACAAAAAAAAAAAAATCAGCGATGTATGGATTGTAAAAGCAGAAATCTAAACCTCTGCATTGTCTCCCCTCATGGCAAAGAGCGCGGTGAAAGGGGAAGGAAGGAAAAGAGGAGTGAGCAGCCCTTTAATGTTACTTGAAAGCATTAACACTAGCACCAGCCAGCTCCAGAAGTGCAGACACATATCTACAAGAAGTGGCCAGAGCAATTCTGTATCCGTCAGGCTGAGTCATAAAAAAAAAAAAAAAACCTTGAGGCTTCTGTTTTACATATCTTTGGGTTTTTATTTCATTTGGCTAGTGATCCTTTTTTTTAAAATTGTATTTTACTAAAAGATACGGGTCTGAGACAGACTGAAAATAAAGACAAAGCACGTACGATCCCACAGACTTTGAAAATAATTGCCCAAAGCCAAGCACGGAAATGAGGCTGAGTTGTCTTACGTTACGTGTCTGAACAGCTCCTCAGGCACACCTCTAGTAAAAAGAGATGCAAGCTACAAGAAAAAAAGCCAACAGGCCATTTGCCCCCAACCGCCAAACATAAGAGGTTTCTGTGTAACACCTGCTAAGTCAGGCACACTGTTGGCAATACCAGCCGCACGTGTGGCTAGCAGAAGGCGGTTTGGCAAAATCTCTCATGGCTACGCACAGTGAAACCATCTCTAAGAAGTCAGTCCACAGACATGTTCCTCCTCTGACAATAGGATATATGAACAAGTCAGTCCTTGTAGTTTGGTTAGTTAAAAAAAAAAAAAAAAAAAAAAAAAACCAAAGATTTAAAAACTACTAGTGACTGGGCAGTGGTGGTGCGTGCCTTTGATCCCAGCACTCAGGAGGCAGAAGTGAGTGCATCTCTGAGTTCGAGGTCAGCCTGGTCAACATAGCGCATTCCAAGACAGCCAGGGCTACACAGAGAAACTCTGCCTCCAAAAATCAGGAGGAAGAGGAGGAGGAGAAGGAGGACCAGGAGGAGGAGGAGCAGGACCAGGAGGAGGAAGAGGAAAGTGATAGTTGACAGACACCTGGTAGATGAGGGTGCTCTTTACAGAGTACAGGGCACAAAAGGAGATAGGATAATCCATGTGTACTAAATAGACTATGTTTGTAAAAACTAGAAGGAAGAGACTGAAGGAGAAAGCTTAGAAGTTAACAACACCTGTTGCTCTTTCAGAGGACCTTCATTCAGTTCCCAGCACCCACATGGTGGTTCACAACCACCCTACCCTCCAGTTCCAGGGGATCTGATGCCCTTTTCTGACTTCCAAAGGTGTCAGCCTCAGCCACGCACTTACATAAAGTAAAATAAAATAGATGAATCCAAAAAAAAAAAAAAAACTAATAAAAATAAAGATTAAAACTAAGAGTAAAACCATACTTGACTGTGTCTACATAAAACGCCTCATTGAGAACACAGAAGCTATAAGTACTGACAGCCATCGAGGGCAGGAATTGAAGGGCACTTGCATTTTTGAACACTTTCCTTTTACACACTTTGAAGTTTTTGTCACAAGGACACAAATCACCTATTCAAAAGCTTGATTTAAAAACTTAGAGGAACTGTGTAGTTGGTACTACATGTATTTTCCCAGTTAGTAACACCCACCTGTGCACACCAAATAACTCAAAATAGGTGGCATGCACACCAGATGTCTAAATATCTTTCAGTGGACCAATAACTGTCGTTATCAGGAGATGAAAGCACAATGGGCCCTAACAGACCGATTCTTAAGTGTGGCTACGTGCAGCCAGCCTGAGCATCCCGAGGACATCTCAGGCTAAAGCCAGGGCCCTTCCACCTATTGCCTTCCCTGACTAAAGCCAACACTAGGTTCCAACGAGCTTGCCTTTGTACCACCATTCCCACAGGAAAGGTGCTTCCTGTTTAGGCCCACACAGGTCAAGGAGACCTACCCGACACTGTTAAGTTAGAAGGACACTGGGTCCTGGGATCTGGGGTGCTAGCTCAAGGCTCCAGCCCTGCAGTCTGGACTCCTCTGCTTACGGACAAAGGAGGCACTCAGAAGTTTGTAAGTCACAGAATGTATGGGTACCACGTGAAGCGCAAGGCATAACTGATTCCATCTTAGCCCCACTGTAGACCAGGGAGGTAAATCCTTTCCTCACCCATGCCATATTAGATGAGAAGGGAGTCTGTGAAAGGGAGGGCCACTAGACTCTTAGACCCAACCAACAGTAAGGAAAAACTCAAACCAGACCTCAGCCACCACAGGCCTGTCTGCCCGTAGGAAGCTCTCTAAGGTTGAAATGAAATGAAATGAAATATACAGATTTAAAGACAACTATTCGAGAAGTTTGGGTAAAAATCACCATTAAGAGACTGACCAGGGCTGGAGAGATGGCTCAGTGGTTAAGTGCACTGGTTGCTCTTATAGAAGAACCAGGTTGGTTCATAGAACCCACATGGAAACTCAGAACCAACTCAAATACGCCCAGCTCTGGGGGTCCTAAAGCCCTGTTTCAGCCTCCATAGGCCATAAGTAGTTCACAGACATCCGTGCAGCTAAAGCAATCACTCATCTAAGATAAAAATTAAAATAAAGAGTCACTGACCTAAGCAGTTGTATCTACTCCATTGTTGTTTTCTAGAGGAAAAAGAATTGGGGATAGAAGGCACCTCACCCCAGTGTACACACACAGACATATACAAATGTACACACATTAACACACAGACATGCAGACACAGACACACACAGACACACCGAGACACACAGAGACACAGACACATACACAGACTTGCAGACACAGACACACAACACACACACACAAACACAACATGCAGACAAATACACAAACACAGACACACACACACATACATATACACAGACATGCAGACAGACACACACACACATATACACACACGAACACAAAGACATGCAGACACACACACATACACACTAACACAGACACACACACATACACACACACAGACATATACACACAGACACACACAGATACACATATGTGAACCCTGACATATATACACTCATACACATATATACATATATACACACACATACACATATATACACACAGACATATACACATATACACATATATACACAGAGACATATACACACAAATACACACATATATGCATATTCACATGTACACACACATACATACATGAACACATACATGCATACATGTGTACATATACACACATACACACAAATGTTTCTGAATGTCACTGTACTTACATTTTCTATTTGCCCTCATTTCTCTACTCCATATGCATTCTCTGAGACCAATGAGCCAGAGTCCCCTCTACTTATCAAAGTGCCCTGGAGCCTGGCATTTAACTGGCATGCACTCTCTGGGCATCTCCATGAACAACTCGCACTCCAGGCACAGTGGAGTGACCAGCACCTTACAGTCACCTTCAGCATCGCTTTCACTTTCAGAAGTCAGACTTGAGGAATAAATGACACAGGCTCCTGTTACAGTGCAAGGCTGACTATGAGAGAGCTATGAGCTTCCCTCTAGCCGTTTCCCTGACAACAGAAACAGTGAGACAGGTACCCCTTCTCTGTGAGGAACCCACAGTTAGAATGAAGGCAAGGGATTTATTTATTTATTTTAGAATTTCATACATGAGTGTTGTACTTATGCAATTCCTACCCCTCCCTCTTCTCTCCAACTCTACCCATGTCCCCTCCACTCACTCTCAAGTTCATGACCTCTTATTCTATAATTATGGTCACACACACACATACACACCCTACTGAGTTGATTTAGTGTCTTAGGGCTGACAGCTAGGGATCAGATAATCTTTCTTTCAGGGAGCCAAGACTAACTCTTCCCCTCTCATCAGCCATCAGTTGATTGCCTGTAGCTCTTCCTCTAGGGGTGAGGCCTCATGAAATTCCCACTATCTACAGGAGCAGGTCACCCAGCATTATCATTGACCAAGATACCTGCAGCTAAATAGTGTCGTACAGGCATGGCAGATGCTGCACCCACAGAATCTCAATGAGGGGTAGCCTTGGCTTCTGTACCACAGTGTCACTCCTCCCAAATCCACATGAAGTGCCCTACGAACCACAAGTGGCAAGTCAAAAGGAAATTAAGAGCTTTGTGCTGAGCTGGGTGTGGTGGTATTTTAACCCCAACACTCAGGAGGCAGACACAGGTGGATCTCTGAGTTCAAGGCCAACCTTGCCTACAAAGTGAGTTTCAGGACAGCCGGGGCTACACAAAGAAACCCTATCTTGAAAACCACCCTCACTCCCCTATAAAAACAAACAAAGAAAACAAAAAACAAGCAAACAAACAACAGGAAGAGGAGAAAGAGGATGAGGAAGAGGAGGAGGAGGAGATGGAGGAGGGAGAAGGGAGAAGGGGGGAGGAGGAGAAGAAGAAGAAAAAGAAGAAGAAGGAGAAGGAGGAGATGGAGGAGGAGGAGGAGGAGGAGGAGAAGGAGGAGAAGGAGAAGGAGAAGAAGGAAAGAAAGAAAGAAAGAAAGAAAGAAAGAAAGAAAGAAAGAAAGAAAGAAAGAAAGAAAGAAAGAAAGAGAAAAGAGGTTCATGCTTTCTAACTCACAACCAGAAAGAGATAATTATAAAAAGCAACATGCACAAAGACAGCGCAGCTTGCCAAGTGCTTCCGCAGGGGAGTTCCTTTGATGCCCTAGAAAGCGGGGAGGGCACTTGGCTGTTTGCTTTTGTTGAAAGGATGAGGAAACCGGGCTCTGAGATTTAGCAAGCAGGATATTCCAAGATCAAGCCAGTCACCCCAACTTCCCAGTGGAAAGTCATCCTGCTTCCCTCCTAAGAGCTTGTCGCCCCAACTGTGCTCCCACCAGAAGCACCTGCTTCCCCAGAAAGGGGGTCGCACTGCAAAATCTCATTCCAGCCCTGCCTATCCGACGGAATCAACATTTTTCACAAGTTCTTTGCATTATATTCTCAGAGGAACATTTTTTTTTTTTTTTTACAAAAGTTTGGTTTTTGTTTTTATTTTTAAGGTAAGCTGGCTTTGAACCCTGAACCCCCAATCCTCTCTCCATCCCCCAAGTGCTGAGATTCCAAATGTGTCCCACTACACCTGGCTACAACATAAGCTTTCCATTCTACCAAGCTAGATAGACTTATTTATTCATCAAAATTATTTATTGAACACCTATCACCTAAATGAGCTAGGCACCATGCTGACAGGTGGGAAATCACAAAAAGATAAGTCTAGTTCCTGCCCGGGGAGGGGTACCAAACACATGGTTTAAGGCCATTGAGATGCCCCAATGGGTACAGTGCTTGCACATAAGCCTAATGAATGCTATGAGTTCAACCCCAGGTTCCCATATCACAAGAGAAGAAAGACCTGAAAGGTGTTCTCCACATATGCACACAGTTCCTTAAAAAATAACATTTTCACTTTGTAAAATATGGTGGTTTAACCTCAGTAGCTCATCAAAATTAACCATGATACTTAAAACACCACACACACACACACACACACACACACACACACGGCCAATCTAGACTGTATTTACTTTATACAGTCAGAAACTCTGAGTGTGTAAGGCCCTTTCACAGCTGAGTATCAAATTCCTACTGACAGAACCACTTTGCAGAATACTTTGACAATACTTCGTGTAACTCCATTTTCCTACTACTCTAACAAAATACCCCAAAGACTGAGTCTCATAAAGAAGAGAGCCCAGCCCAGTGATGCACACCTTTAATCCCAGCACTTGTGAGACGGAGCAGGCAGGTCTCTAGGTTTGAGACCCATTGGGTCTGCAAAGCAAGTTCCAGAACAGCCAGGGCTACACAGAGAAACTCTGCCTAGAAAAACAAAAAGAAAGAATGAAAGAGTGTATGAAAGGCAGGCAGGAAGGCCAGACAGTGGTGGTGCATGCCTTTCGGGAGGCAGAAACAGTTAGATTTCTGAGTTTGAGGCCAGCCTGGTCTACAGAGTGAGTTCTAGGACTGCCAGGACTATACAGAGAAACCCTGTCTCAAAAAAAAAAGGAAAAAGAAAAAAGAAAAATAAAGAAAGGCAGGCAGGAAAGATTTATTTAGCTTATACTTTTAATTTTTATTGTATATTTGTTATAATTATATAATATATATATGTGTGTATATAATATATTTATATATATATGTATAATATATTTATATATATATGTTATATTATATATTGTGGGTGTGCACATGCACGAATGTGCATATGTATGGGAGCCCAAGTGCTATTGGGGGCCTTGTGGAATCAGAGGGCAATTTGTGGGGATTGGTTTTCTCTCTAAACCACATGGGTCCCAGGGATCCAACACCTGCTGAGCCATCTCTCTGGCCCCAGGCTAACAGTGTTAAAGGCCGAGGAAGTCCAAACAACATATGGCAGGGGCTCTGGAGAGAGCCTCACATGCATGGCTCACAATGACAGGAGCGCATGTAGCCAGGACGGATCATGCTGTGAGACAGGAAGCGACACAGCCCAGAGAAGGGCTGGGCTTGCTCCATTGAGACCCCTCTTATGACAACACCTGTACTTGTTCAGCAGAATTCGAGAAATACATCAACCTCTTCCTAGGGCACGCTGTGATGACCTAACATCTCCCGCTAGGCTCCACCTCTTAAAGTTCTTACCATCCTACTGGGGAGCCAAGCTTCCAACACATGAACCCTCAAGAGACACACGAGACCTGTATCCAAAACCTAGCACCTTGTAAAGGGGCAGGAGACACATCCTAAGAGAGGAAAATCTACCTACCACAGGACTCTAGGACAAAGAAATGAAGACCCAGGGACGAAGACAGCAGGGACATCCACTGTGTCGCTATTTTCAACAGAGAATATTTTAGAAGCTATTGAACCTGCCCTTGAAGAAGAGAACCAATATGGACCCATAGCCAAGTTGAATGCACTGTCACAAAGCTAACTGTCACAAAGTGAACTGGATTTCTGAGCCAACCTATTCACAGCCATAATTGTTGAGCAAAGCCAGAGTTGCAAAAGGCCAGACAGTCTTGCACATGAACATCGGCAGACAGCCTAGAAATTGCAAAGAAAAGACATGCATGGTGAGTGCCACAGCAACTCCAGAAGTGGTTTGTTCTAGGAGGAAGGTGCAGCAAAAGGAAAGGGTGCTGAAAGCTGGTTTCTAAGCTTTACGTCTGAAAAAACAACTAAATATGACTACATTTTAATATCTATTATTAACTCTGAAAAGCAGGTACCTAGGTATATGACATATGTTACATTTCTTCTTATTTTTGTTGATGTTTTATGATTTCATTTTTTAAAGTTTCTTTTAAAGGCTTCACACGTGATACATAACCAATACTCAAGAAACCTCTGTGAGAGAAGAAGAAAATTAAAAACAAAAACAACAACAAAACAAAACAAAAAAAAACCTAATTGTTTAATGTTAAGAAATACAACTGGAGAATGGCGGCACACCCTGCCTTTTGAAGTTAAATCACTGCCTTAAATAATTTTACATTGATTTTTTTTAAAACCTCTCACATGGCAGCTAATTCCTCTAAACAACATTTTTAAAAGCTTGGGGCTATCACTCAGGAAGCCTGTATTTCTCAAATCCTGGTCTGCAGGAGTGTGTGGGGTGTGGAAGTAAGGATTAGGCATTTTAAAATGCAGGTTCCAGGGCTCCGCCTGAGATCTGCTTACTCAAAATCTCTCCGGAGTCTGGACTCTTAATAAGAGAACACACAGGTGTGCGCCATTCTTTGGTACACAAAGAGGCACTGAATTATAAGGCAATTTAGCACCTAGTGGGCTCAGTGAGGTGACATTCACAGAATTCT
Organism: Mus pahari; assembly: GCF_900095145.1. Taxonomy (NCBI): domain Eukaryota; kingdom Metazoa; phylum Chordata; class Mammalia; order Rodentia; family Muridae; genus Mus; species Mus pahari. The sequence continues at coordinate 64,364,207 of NC_034602.1, forward strand.
GGGATCGGGGTGAAAGGAATGTTTTCTGATAGTGAACACGACAGACACTTGCACCAGGACATTCAAGCCAAACCTGATGAACCCTGGCTTCCTGTGCACAAAGCCTAACCCAAAGGACAAAGAATTGTGCTTTTAGAATAAGACCAGTTTCTAAAAGACCTTCAAACAGCAACTGGGTCAACAGGAAAACTCCTCAAGTCCGGTCCTGCAGCTGTGCGTGCCAGAAGAGGCCTGACGTGATTTTCACCAAGGCCAACTTCATTCAAACAAGGCATGGACTTGCACCCAAACTGGGCTTGAAATGAGCCCAGTCGGCACAGAAACAGATCCAGAATGAACTTGCTGCGCTCAGGACGTCTCCACTGGTGTCCGCCAGTGCCCCACCCCTGAGGACATTTTCACGTTCCCCCCGCCCCTACTTTCCCTGACTTTTGCTTTGGTCTCTCTGATTTTCCTCTCTGCCAGCCATCCCATGCCCCGTGTTCAGACAAAGCCAAGGCGGATCATGAATTAGAAACATTGTAGCACGATACACACCTGAGATGCTCAGCCTCGCTAGAGAAGAATAAAGCGCAAGTTTAAACCACCGAGATGCAATTTCACACCCATCAGATTGGCAAAATGCCACGTCTAACAATATCGAGTGTCAGCAAGCGTATGGAACCCCTAGGCCCCCTCCCCCAACCGCACTGGCTGGCTAGAACACAAATTGGTACAACTGCTCCAGAGAGCAACCTGGCAATATGTTACAGCGGAAGATGCCCTTTCCCTGTATGCAGTAACTCCCTTCTGGGCATTTACCATAGAGAGACTACAAACATTTACACAGGAAGACGAGTTTAAAACTGTTTATAACACTGAAATACACTGATCAAAAAACTAAACCCTGTGATTATTAATAAATTGAATATATGATTGCACATTCATTTGAAGGAATATTATACAGCACATAAACTAGACTTATGAGTATCTTGTTGAAGGAACCTCAGGATTACTTAATTAATATTAGCGAATTGGTAGAAACTCAGATTTGCACCGTTTGTTTAAAACACATGAGTCAGTACCATATCTGGTTTGTCAGTGTACACATATGTGGTAAAAGTATGAAACACATGATAAATGCCAAATTCGGAACAATGGCCCCTATGTCTGGGGAGAAGAGTGGTGAGCCGGAGATTCCCATGGGAGGTTTGAACTGTGTGTTTGGTGTAGCTCATTTCTTCCCTGGGTGGGGAGTGCTGGCTGTTTGCGCTATTATTTCACATACCTTTCTGGATGTCTAAAGTTCACCTCCACCCTAAGAAGGAATCCCAGGACTGAGTGTATTTACCCTGTGAATTCTGAAGGGGGGAGGTACGGGGGGGGGGGGAGGCTGGACCAACCAATGAATGGCAAGGCAAGCATTAGTAACCAACAGGTCCCCTGCCCGTGATCAGTATAAGGGATCCATAGCAAATAATCTCACTCACCAACCACCGTGGTGAACCTGGGATTTACAACGTCCATTAATGAACCCGGAATCCCAGAACAGCAACAGTGCAGACAGCCTATAGCACCATGGAGGGAAAGTGATAAGTGTGTGCTGGTTCATTTAGGGGCACATTCTCGCCAGAGACTATCAAGGCCTTTCAAACCCCTAGGCAGGCATTGATATCACAACAAATGGCGGTTAACTGTTAACAACTTGCAAGAAAGTATTTAGACCATACAAATTAGCCAGATTAAAAGATACCACCTTCACAGCTCCTCCAGCCAACTTGCTTTGGACTTCCGTGGGGAGACCCGAGCTCAGCCCAGGAAGAGTTATCTTTCCATTGACACTATCCAACTTAAGGGCAACAGAAAACCTCAACTAATTGCAAAGACCAGGCTCAGATACTGGTGGGAGGAGAGCCACATCTAACTAGAGAAAGTTCTCTTAACTGCAAAGGCAGTTCAGAATTACTTTTGGCTTGAACCCAAACACATGAAGAGCCCACACTAGTGAAGATGAATAAGCAGGACCTAGTGTGTGCTTAAGGAGAACACCAGGCTTCTTACACAGAAAAGGTCTCACAGTCTTCAATTCTAGCCAAATATTGGTGTTCAAATTTGTCTTCCCCCAGGAGTCCCAGGAAAACAGAAAATTCTGCAGACTTAATTGTCAGGTTCTGACCTAAAATAAACTACAACATATTAGACCTGAAAGGTCAGGAGAGGAGATTTTTTTTCTCTCTTTAAACATTAACCCACTTCACCTCAGGCTGCATTTATTAAACACCTAACAACCATCAGGAGGAACCCTCATTCGTAACTGTAACCTTTTCTCACTGACACAGTAAACTCCATGTCCAGCCGCCAGTTATCTTTGCAAATAGAATGCATGAGTCATGGAAATAAGTTATCTCTTCAGGCACATTGAGAGACTGGCCTTTTTATTATTATTATTAAAATAAAGTTCTGATCATTCTCAAACCACTTGCTTTATGACATTGACTTATGAAGATTAAACGATCCTTATTAAAATCCTCAGTTTGGGGGGCTGGGAAGACTGCTCAGCAGCTGCTCTTAGAGGGGAGCTGGGTCCAGTTCTCAGCACCCAGCACAGCTCACAACTGCATGTGCCTCTGGTCCCAGGATCCAACACCCTCTTGTGAGCATCAGGCACACACAGAGTGAGCAGACATACAAGCAGGTGGACATTAGACACCTAAGATCAAGTCCCCAGTTTTGCCACCATTTATTGGTTTTAGTGTTTCTTCATTTGAAGGCAACTTCATCCATGTAACAGGATTCCAATCTGGCACACAAATGGGTGTCAGAAAACATCCTAGTGGTGATCCATGCTAAACCACCAATATCTGGTGAGTTCAACAAGGTTTGAAACAGGTAGTTAGGAACTGAAGAGACTAAGCCAGTTAAGAGAGGAAAGGCAGCCAGGCGTGGTGGTGCACGCCTTTAATCCCAGCACTCAGGAGGCAGAGGCACACGGATTTCTGAGTTCGAGGCCAGCCTGGTCTACAAAGTGAGTTCCAGGACAGCCAGGGCTATACAGGGAAACCCTGTCTCAAAAAAAAAAAAAAAAAAAGAGAGAGAGAGAGGAAAGGCTTTAAGAAATACTGTCCACTAAGAAATATCTTAGAACCAGAACTATATTGCACAGTTTTACAGGATGAGAAAAATTAAGGTCCCTGATGTATAATTTACCAAAGGCCACCAACACTGTATTGGCTAGGTACAGGTTAACACTATACTGGAATGACACCCAGTCCTACAGCTTCAGTTCTGACTGGTGTTGACTGTGATTACGTGCTCATGAAAAGTAAGAAACCCACATAGAAACCATGAGACTCTCACAGACGTCTCGGTGTGACCACCTCCCTACTTCTAAGATCCTGTTCACACCCATCTGTGTGGCTTTCACACAATATTGGAATCGTTTCATCTTTTTCCAGCAACAGGTCACAAGCTAAGGACCCACTGAGCTCCTTGGGGCTGTGGACCCATATCTTCATGTATTAAGCACCTACACACAGCATGTGCTAGTGCTAACACTCCTGGTCCTTGATGCCATTCATCAGTACAACATTTCACACACACACACACACAGAGAGAGAGAGAGAGAGAGAGAGAGAGAGAGAGAGAGAGAGAGAGAGAGAGCGAGCTGGAGACAAAACCCAAGCCTTACACAGGCTAAGCAAAACACTCCACCCCTAAACTACATGTTACACACACACACACACACACACCAAAAAACCTACTACTTGATACAAGCACACCCCCCAAAACACATCTTAATGAAATGGAGAAGAGATGATGTAGTTCAGTTCACACCAGTACAAGTCACATTTGCCTCCTTTTTTTTCTTTCTCTTGAAAATTCCTCCATTCCAACCGGAAGCAAAAGCAGTACATAATCACAGCCGATACCTTCCATTTGTAAGGGTCACGAGACACCCAGAGAGCCGCATACACTGCTCTGAACAGCAGGAGATTATCGGCAAGGGGACATCTCCTCATGCCCGGTAGCAGCTGAAGCATTTTCAAAAATTACAACACACCAGCCAAACAAGCTTTACTATCTCCACTACACACAGCCATGTGGTCAGACTGACTCGCCCCAGCCTGGGAGAGATGATCAGGCATTGCCAAAGGAGGGCACTCCCAAGAAGCAAATGACAACCAGGTCTGAACTTTCAAAGGACAAGTACCTCAGGGGGGATGAGGGGCAGTAAGAGGAAGGAAGTGGGTGTGAAGACCTTATGGAAGGAAAGACTTGCTTCCAGGCTTATTTAAGCCCTGCTGGGAGCTCCTTCAGTGGGGGAAAGGAGATCCTTTCAGAGCTAGCTCTTAACCTATCTTGGTTTATCTTCCCCAAGAAGATAGTATCTTTAAACACTCTTTCAGAACACACATCAGAAAATGTTTAAAATAGATCTACAGCCTGGGTCTATTGCTCCGTGGTGGAGTTCTTGCCTAGCCTGTGTGAGGCTGTTGTGTTCAGCCAGCCAGTACCAAACAAATAAATATAAACAAACAAACAAACAAACAACAATCCCTGCTTGCTCTACCACTCCTCAAACCCTGCTGGGAGCAAAGGAGAAAGTGAAAAAGTTCAAGTAAGAGCCCCAGTGAGAAACCTAGTAGCAAGAGAGACTCAGAAGATACCTACCTGGAAACAGTTCATGGTCAAGCGAGCTTTTATCTCGCTGTGCAGAGACACCGAAGTCTCCTCAGCACCAGCCTTCTCCACTGGGAACCCGGAGTGAGCCAGCAGGGAGGGAGGGAGGGGCAGAAGTGACCTGAGCAGGTTTTATAAGGGGCGGGGTTTCCAGCTCCCACCCCAGCTACAGAGTCATTCAGCTTGTTTTGCATAAGTGACCCAATGGGTGGTTTATACTCAAGTAGGAGAAGACGACCAAATTCCCAAGTCCCCAAGTCGACCAAATTCCCATGGGCCCTAAAGGGACTGGAAGGTACCATCAGAATGAGAAAGAAGGTAGAGACCCCAGTGGCTGCCACTCACTGAGGACTTACTATGTGCTGGGCTGTGAGCCCCGGGAACTCCCTCCTGGAATGCAACCATTATCAGCCCATTTTTACAAACAAAAGCTGAGGCAAAGACTAGCCGGCTCAAGGACACAAGGTTGCTGCATTCAAAGTGGGTCTTGATGGATGAAGCAGGGCACTTCTGCCTGTCGTCTAATGTTAAGGCATCTCATGCTGGAGGTCTACCTGCACCCCTGCCTCACAAGCCACAAATAAATACATAAGCAGAACTGAACCTAGAGCCTCACATTAGAATGCAAACATTTATCCACTTGCCCAAGATAGTGTCTAAACAGAAACATTAGGTTTACTTCACTACGGGAAGGGGGTTGGTGGGAGCGGTAAGCTTTAACTTGGTCGCCAGAAGTGTTTATTCTACTGACAAAATATTGGCCCATTCCTCTCATGTCCTTCCAAAAGCCTGTCTTCCCTGGCTGAGTGTCACTGAAAACAGGTTGTGACATTCACTCCAGGTGTGCCAAGAAGTCCTAGCTACAGCAAGGGCAAGAACAAGCCGGAGGCAGACTTCCTCTTGGGACACACTTGCTCTCTGGTTCCCACTCTGCTTCAATACGGAGAGGTGTCACTGATTGCAAACTGGACGAGAGCAGCCCCACAAGCAGGCCCCAGGAGCCTGTAGGCCTGCGGCCACCCCCACAGGCGGGAAAGACAGCCTTGAAGCTCCTGTGGTTTCCCAGTTCCCCACAGGAGCTCGGTTACAGCCAGAGACACCAAGAAGAAATGCATTGTCTTCTCAGGGCATCCAGCCACATTAATGTCACTGGACAGGAAGAAGCAGGAAACCTGTGTCTTCAAGCAGAAAGGAGAAATGGCAAGGCTGCGGGAGCCATCGTCTAAGGAGATTTGTACCACCAAGCGGGCAGCTACCACTCGGGGACCTCCTGCGTTTACTCTGCTGGCCTGGACGACCAGCACAGAGAGCTGGAGCCAACCCCAGCAGGTCTCAACTCCACCTGAGCTAACACATGGCTCCTTAATGCTCTGTGCCATGTGTTGATCTTGCAACAGAATGTGGGACATAAGATTTAAAGAGCTGTGTTGATGGGGGAAGGGCAGCCAGATCACCTTACCTGAGGCCTACTTAATCAGGCCTCCTTAGATTCCCTTTAGATGCTAGTATTACCATCTAACTTGGTGGGGGAGGGGAGTGTATTCCCCAAAATGGGGGGGGGGGAGTGTTCCAGTTTGAAGGGGGTCAGAGGGGGTGAGGATCCAGAGAATACAGGCAGCACACACACCCTCCTCTACTCCCACACCCCAATGCCTTACCCCAAACTGACCTCCCTAAGGCTCCCACAAGTGGGGGTGTCAGCTGACTACACTCAGGGACCCCAAAGGCTGGAAACTGGTCCCGAGGAAACTAAACAGAACCGGAAAGTCATGGGGGAAATCCAAATAAAAGTGACCGCTGGGTACCAGCACCCCCCCCCAGCCCCCACCCCCACCCCATCAGACAATCCAGGCAGTGCCCAAGCTAAATGGAGAGGAGGCGGGGCAGGACGACCCCTGCAGACTTCCTCACACCCACAGCCATCTCACTCCCAGGGCCTGCAAACGTTACTGCCGCCTTACAATCTCCTGCATGCAGGTGGGGAAACTGAGGCCTCCAGAACAAATTGCCGTGTTTTTCCAATACCAGGTTTTTAGTTCGCCTCTCTAAACAGATTCTTCACTTGGAAATATTTTTTTTTGGTCACAGCTTTTATGTCTATTCAATTTCTCCTGGTAAGAGCACTGCTGTTGCAAAGTGAATTTTAAATACAATCAAGGCTGAACTCCAGAAGGAGCAGAGGACAGTCGGCGAGTCCAGGAAGGGTTTATTTACTGCACCAGAAGGATTTGCTTGCTCCCACTCCCGGCTCCGTACCCTCACGGTCCTCCCTCGGGACATCGGTGTGTGGCCACCTCGCACCCTCCACCCCCACCCACCGCCTGCACCGCAACTCGAGGGCGGGGGCATGGGGCCGCCCTGGGGATCCCTGGGATCCGCTCGGGGTCCCCGGCTGGGACAGAGGACCGGGGGTACTGCGGTCAGCCGGCCCAGCCTCCGGACCGGGAACTTCTGGCCGCGCGGCCCCCACGACCGCGGCGCGCGTGCAGCTCCAGCCCGAGGTTCCTTTCTTTGCCTGGCTCTCTGCGGGCGCGACCCCCGGAGGCTCGGCGGCCACTCACCATATTACAGATGGAGGCGATGTTTCGGACAGTCATTAGTCTAAAGGTTGCAGCGATCGCGCACCGCCATCTTTACCAGGGGAAAACGGGACTGTCCATGGTGGCGCGCAGCGAGGCCGGGTGGCGGCGAGGCGGCCTGGGGCCGGCTTGCAGTGGGGTTGGGCGAGCGAGGCCGGGCGGCGGCGAGGGCGGGGCGGCGGCGCAGGGCGGGGAGTGGCGGAGCGACGCAGCCGGGGCCGCGGCCGGCGGGAGGAGGAGCCGGGAGGCGCCGAACCGAGGCCACTGCTCCCGCTGCCAGCCAGAACCCGCTCGGCTGACCCCGCTGGAAACCGTTCTTGCTCCTCTGCCCTAGGGTCCTGCTCGGTGCCAGCTGCACCGGGAGGCCAGCCCGGAGCAAACCCAGCACTTCGGCCTTTCCGCCGGTCCCAGGACCGCACCGGGCACTGGACACTGGCCGATCGTGGACTGGGGACCTACACCGCGGGGACATGGGCGTGCTCGCTTCCCGGTTTCCCTCTGCCTGTCCCTGCTGGTCTCCAGCAAGCCTTGGGCGTTAGGGGTTAGCTAGTGGAGGATATGAGTAAGGGTGTAAGGGTGAGTGTAGTCCAACTTTAAAGTTTCTCTCCAGGGTTCTAGCCAGATGGCATCCGCTGGAACCCAAAAAGTAAAATGAGACCAGGACATGGGCGTGGCCAGAAAGCCCTGGCCAGCAGCAACCCTGCTGCCTAGGGAAAGGTTCCCAGAAAGGAAAGAATTCCGGGTCTAGGCAGACACACTCGGGAGATTTGTGACATTAGCAGGTACAGAGGAAATGGCCAGGTTCTGGGCGGTACTAGAGGCTGTCCAGGAAATACCAAAACAAAACTTTCGTATCCCCCATCCTTGGAGCTCCTGATCTCAGTTTTGTGAGACTGGGTGCTGTTTGAGCTTTTACAGGTTCCTGCGGAGGCCTAAACTGCAGGCTCAGGGTGCACACTGTACACACCGCTGGAGGGATACGTTCGTGAGAACTGAAAGAGTCCATTTCAAACATGGGGAATAACTGTGCAGACAAGTTTGCAGTCCCGAGCTTTCCACAGGGAAGCTGTGCATGTGAAACGTGATAAATTCCCTAACCAATGTATTTTGTGGGAAATTAAATTAGGAGAGAAATTAATATAATTGAAGACAGCTCTGTTTAGCCAAGAGTAACATACTAGGGACCAAGGGGTAGGGTTATACACATAACATGAGAGCCATCCATCCATTGGTAATTCTCCTAGGATCTGGAGTGGAAATAGAATACAAAAATCACTGACTGAAGGGTGGGAGTGGGGGCAGGTCACGTAGATACTGTATTTTTTTCAGTGTGTAGAAGGATTAATATTCCTGCTCACAATGAGTCATTCTACCTGAATTTTACTTTCATTCTTTTTTATTGCTGTCAGCTATGATTCTTTCAGCTTCTACATGACCTATTATATTAGTTAATAGACATGGCTATCTCCAAAAGGCTTACAGAGCAGGTATCCAACCCAGCTCTGTGTTTCTCAAATAAGCAGTACAGATAAAGACATGCTAAACTTAGGTTGGGCACCATTTGAGGAGGGGGCAGGGGGAGACCATCGATAAAACACCCAAACTATGACTGGCCAGAACAGTCCTTTTAAGCTTAAAGGTCCTGAAAAGCTTAAAGACTGAGAAATGTCACACACTGAAGGCTTCAGCTTTATGCGTGGTTAGTCTAAAGCTTTAAATGTGCATGTTTTCTAATGATAAACTTCGTGATTTCTTCCGATATGAATGCACTGAGTGCAAGACCTACAGGGGTCAAAACACATTTGAGAGCTGGGGAGATGACTCAGTCAATAAAGTGCTTACTGCCCAAGCATAGATCCCTAAATTCAAGTCCTGCCTCCCAGAGTCCACACCCACAGGTAAAGAAACATGATCACAGTGTGTAAATATCCCAGTGCTGGAGAGGCAGAGCCAGAATACAGAGATGGGGCTGGTGTTGGCTGGCCAGCCAGACCAGTCAAATCACAAGCTACAAATTCAGGCACAGACCTTCTCTGTCTCAAACGAATAAATTGGAAGGGGTAGAGAGATGGCTGGATGGTTAGGAGTGCACACTGCTCTTCCAGAGGACCTGACTTCAACTCCCATCACCCACATCACCCATGTTGGGTGGCTCACAAGTACCTTCAGCTACAAGGGATCCCATGGTGACCATGGCACCTACTTCATATGCACATACCACACACACACACACACACACACACACACACATCCATAATTAAAAATCAAATAAATCGGGCTGGAAAGATGTCTCAGCTGTTAAGAGCACTGACTGCTCTTCCAAAGGTCCTAAGTTCAAATCCCAGCAACCACATGGTGGCTCACAACCATCCGTAATGAGATCCAATGCCCTCTTCTGGTGCATCTGAAGACAGCTACAGTGTACTTAGATATAATAATAAATAAATCTTAAAATATATTTTAAAAAAAGAAAATGCCAATTTTTTAAAAGGGTGAGGGGCCTGGTGAGATAGCACAGTGGGTAAAAGCACTGACCACTCTTCCAAAGGTCCTGAGTTCAAATCCCAGCAACCACATAGTGGCTCACAACCACCAGTAATGAGATCTGACACCCTCTTCTGGAGTGAGCGGGGCCAACCAGAGCAAGCATGAAGGCTCACAACTATCTGTGCAGCTACAGTGTACTCATATACATTAAATAAACAAATAAATAAATAAATAAATAAATAAATATTTTTTTAAAATCACATAAATCTTTAAACAAAAAATAAGGCAGAGAGGGAGACATCCAACATCAACCTCAGGCTTTGACACACACAACATACTCATGCATGAACATATACACATGTTTACACACACAAACACCATTGGCACAGAGAAAGCCAACCAGCACCTGGCCCTGGGTGCTGTGCCAACAAGACTACGTAGACAGGTTGAAATCTGGATGAGGTGGGGTATAATCCAGTACTCAAGAGGCTGAGTCAGAGGGACTGCCACATGTTCAAAGCCCATCTGGGCTACATAGCGAGTACCAGGCCAGCCAGGGAGGGGGGGGGGAAGATCCTGTCTACCTCTGGAAGGAAAAAAAAAAAGTTGAAAGGCTGTGGGTTAGTCAGCAAATCAATCGAACATTGCAGAGTTTATCCAACTCATGAATGATTAAATGTGTTTTACAATTCAGCAAGGTTGATATAGACAAGTCTCAATTACAGAAGGCTCTTGGATTGGAACATTGTAACCCTGGCTTCACTGAGTGGGGAACCGATCCTGGGTAGGAAGAGGTAAAACCTCACAGATGGGGCCTAGCTAATGAGGGGATTTTGAGGGACAGTCTGTCTACATAGAGACTACAGCTGATGTGAGACCTATGGCGAGGAAAGAAATAGCCAGGACATAGAAAAATGGTTTCTAGGCCAGCATCAACCTAAGTGGAGCAGAGGGAGGCAGGTAGTGTGTGCTCCCTGCTGTAAAGTGCGACCCATGGGCCGGTACTCGCATCACCTAGGATGTGCTAACTTGCACCCATCTCAGAACAGGTCTAACTCTGCCTCAGCCAACCCTTGTGATGGAATTCACCATGTGCCCACCCTGGAATTGTTCTGTGTCTTCCAATAGCCACTGCCAGACCTACTCTGGGAAAGATCCCTCTCCCATGCTGTCTTAGTCAGGGTTTCTATTCCTGCACAAAACATCATGACCAAGAAGCAAGTTGGGGAGGAAAGGGTTTATTCAGCTTATACTTGAACGTTGCTGTTCATCATCAAAGGAAGTCAGGAGTGGAACTCACACAGGGCAGGAACCTGGAGGCAGGAAGGTGCTGCTTACTGGCTTGCTTCCCCTGGCTTGCTCAGCTTGCTTTCTTATAGAACCCAGGACTACCAGCCCAGTGATTGCACCACCCACAATGGACCCTCCCACCCTTGATCACTAATTGAGAAAATGCCTTACAGCTGGATCTCATGGAGGCACTTCCCCAAGGGAGAGTCCTTTCTCTGTGATAATAACTCCAGCTTGTGTCAAGGTGACACACAGAACTAGCCAGTGCACCTGCTCAAACCTTAGGGTTCAGGTGTGCCTTACCTTGCATCTGGAGTCAGAAGGAGCCTCATGGCCCAGCTACAAGACTGAGTTCTGCAGTAAAGAGTCAGCCCTGGGACTTCATGTGCACGTGTGAGTGCTGGTACGTGTGTGTGTGTGTGTGTGTGTGTGTGTGTGTGTGTGTGTGTGTGTGTGTGTAGGCAAGGTTAATATTGGGTGTCTTTGGGGGCTGGAGAGATGGCTCAGTGGTTAAGAATACTGACTGTGGCTGACAACCATCTGTAATGGGAACCAATGCCCTCTTCTGGTGTGTCTGAGGACAGCTACAGTGTACACACATACATAAAACAAATAAATAATTAACAATAACAACAAGTTGGGTGTCTTCCTCAATTAGTCTCTACCTTATTTTTTGAGACAATGCATCTCACTGTGTGCCCTTCCCAGCCTTGAGCAGGCTGAATAGACCTTCTGAGCCTGCCACCAGATGGACCTTAAAGACCTAGGTGGAATCGTCCACCTTGGTTGCATGTGCCACTTCCTACAGGAACTTAGAAGAATAGACAACCTGCTGAACTTGCTTTGCAACATAATCCAGATGAAACAAAGGATGGGTGTCTGTGGGCTTGCCCTGTATAAAAGCAGTGCTGCATATTAAACTTGGAGCCTTGATCAGAACCTTGTCTTGGCTTCATCCTTCTTATGCCCCCCCTTTTCATTTCCAGCCCCCCTTTCAGGTACACCCAATTCACCCATGGCCGCTGGACGGCTACATCACTGAAACTGGAGCTCACTAATTCAGCTAGGATGGTTGGGCAGTGAGCCCCAGAGACCTCCTATCATTGCTTCTTCAAGGCTGGTGTGGCAACCTGCTCATCTTTGCACTTGGGTGCAAGTGATCCAAATTCAGATCTCATGCTTCTGTGGCAAGGCCTTTACCCACTGGGCAATGTTCCCCAGATGCATTACAGGGTCTCTCTCTGTGGATCAGGCTCACCCATGACCCAGAATGAAGCCAACACAGGAAAATGGCCCAAGACATGAAAGAAAGATTCTATCGCTGCCATATCTAAATCCCAGACTTTTCAGTAACCCTGAGCAGTGAAATTGTTCTTTTCCCTGACCAGTCAAACTGAGCATCTACCACCACTGGAGACACAAAGAATCCTAACATATCAGTGTCTCCTGGCTCACGGAACTCAGGAAGCTCATGCTGAAGCCACAATGCTCCTGTCTCTCCTCTGCTCTCTAGCCAGACAGCTCAATGTCTGCCTCCCAGATTGCCCCTCTCACACATTCAGTGCTCCCCACCCCTTATCTGATATGAAGGGGTAGTCTGGTGTCTTTTGACCTCATGTGGCACTTGAAGAACCGGTGCATCGTCCGTTGGAGCCATTATCCCTCCATCACCATGCAGCCAACCAACACTAGACACTCTCAGCTCTCCCGCCTGAGAACAGCAGCCGTGACTTGGGACAAACCCAGACGATGGGTGCTGGAACTGTTCTGATGCTAGCAGTGCCTCTGCCACTTTTGGGGTACTGTTAGTATAAAGTAAGGTCAGCTTTGGGGTGAGCATGACATCAGAATTCCTCTAATGTAGTGGTTCTCAACTTGGAAGTCAAACAACCCTTCCACAGGGGTTGGGTTGCCTAAGACCTTCAGAAAACACAGATGTTTACATAACGATTTATAACAGAAGCATCATTATAGTTAGGAAGTAGCGATGGAATGATTTTATGGCTAGGGTCACCATAACATGAGGAACTGCATTAAAGGGCTGTGGCATTAGGAAGGTTGAGAACCAGGGCTCTAATGGGATAACTGCATCTAACATCATGTTGTAGTTTCCTGCCTGTGTTTCCTGGTACTGCAGGTTTTCTAAATCCTCGGAACAATCAGCCTATTTCCATGGCCACTGAAGGCCTTTTGAGCTAGATTGAAACATGATTAGACTTTATTTGATAAATACATTGTAACAGAAAAAAGCATGGCTCTGCTCTGCTACCCTGGGTGAAGGAAAGTTGAAGGACAATGGAGATGCTCTAAGTGAAGCCAGTTCCAAATCTGAGAAGCCTCCGCAAATGACTCAGCAAGTGAAGCACTTGCTGGGCAAGTGTGAGGACCAAGAGTTCAGATCCCTGCAGTCCATGTAAATTCCACATGAGCATAGCAGCCAGACTGTAATCAGCACTCAGAAGACAGAGACAGCAGAAAGCTAGACTAGCCGAATCACTGAGCTCTGGGTTCAGCTGAGAAGCCCTGCCTTCAAGAATTAGGTAATCAAGAAATACTCCTGATGTCAACATTGGCCTACATACACACACATATGGATGGATATATGTGCACATGTAGGTGCCCATTCAAGCACATATATACAAACACTAAGATGATAGATGATAGATAGATAGATAGATAGATAGATAGATAGATAGATAGATAAACAAATAAAGTAGGCATCTGAGGGGGTCCCAGAGTTGATGATATCCTGAATTTAGAGGGTGGTGAGAGAGAGAGAGAGAAAGAGAGAGAGAGAGAGAGAGAGAGAGAGAGAGAGAGAGAGAGAAGGAAAATGAAAACTGGCTTTTATGGTTGACTGGGATTAAAAACTAGGGACCAGAAGCAGATTTCTGGCTAGAATGAAGTGTCTGTCCCTTTTCTTTTTGATGTGTGTATGGGCATTTTGCTTGCATATATGCCTGCCTACCCTGCATGCCCGGTGCCCACTTAGGCCAGAAGAGACATCAAATCCCTGGAACTGGAGTTCCCAACAGCTGTGAGCTGCCATGGGGTTGCTTAGAACTGAACCCAGATCCTCCAGAACCCAGGTCCTCCAGAACCCAGGTCCTCCAGAATAGCAGCCATTGTTCTTCACAGCTGAGCCGTCTGTCTGCCATGACACTTTTTATTTTTAACAAGAAGAAATGCTAAAGATTAGCTTTAGGTGTGCGTGACTAAGAGATTTGAGGGTGGCTCAGAGGTATGGACTTTGAGACACTAAGTGCTTGAATTTTTTAATCAATTAAGCTCTTAACTATGAAAGTCTTAGGTTGAGAAAATTTTTCACTGGAGAAATAAATCTTCTAGTCATTAATGTATACATAATAATGCAGGACATACAGCTCTGGAGGAGTTTACCCCAGGTAGAACAGGAGAGAGTCAGAGAGCTCCACCATGCAAGGCAGCCATGGGAGAAAAAGAAGCCAATGGAAACTAGAAGAGCCTCTGAAATAGGGAAGAGAAAGACTGTGAGAGAAACAGTAGTTAAACACAGCAGACTATGTATCAAATACAGCTATAAAATCAACATACCCTACCACCAGGCACAAGCAACCACAGCCAGCAGCTACAGAGTAACGCCAGAGAAATAATAATGGCCTGCATGATCTCTTTCAGGACAGGCTCTAAGATAGGTGTCAGCCTCCCAGCTCTTTGGGAAAGGTGGTATTCACTTCTGTGTTTGAAGGGAAAGACAGGCGTAGGGACTTAAAGTTTTCCAGAGCCTGGGTGTGGCAGCACACGCTTTTAATCACTGCACTTCCGAAGCAGAGACAGGTGGCTTTCTAGAGTTCCAGGACAGTCTGGTCTACAATAGTGAGTTCAAGGTCAGCTAAAGCTAACAGTGAGCTCTTGGGAATGGAGGAGGAGGGGGAGGGGAGGGGAGGGGAAAAGAAGGGAAAGGAAGGAAGGGGAAGGAGACCCAGAATCAGGTGGAGGATGACTTAGTGAATAAATAAAGGTGCCTGCTGCTGAGCCTGACCACCTGAGTTCTATTCCCAAGATCCACATGGTGTAAAGAGAAACTGACTCCATTAGTTAGTTATCCTTTGACTCCCAGACGTATACCAGAAAAGGGGGGTGGAGGGTGGGCGGGGATGGGAAGGCAGGGAAAGGAAGAGAGAGCTCTCCAGAACTGTGCAAGCACCGTAGCTAAGAGGTGCTCCCCTGCTCTCTAGGGTAGTTCGGGTGAGAGGTTAGGATAGAATCCACACGGGAAATGGTTGGTGTTAAGATAAAGGGAGAGAAGACAGTAGACGCTGACAGTGTTTGCGGTGAGGGAAAGGAGGGTGGTGCTGTAAACAAAGGAAGAGGTCAAAATACCTTCCAGGAGGGGTTTCTCCTCCAACACTTGACACCTGGCTCCGCCCACTTTGTCCAATTAGCCGCAGCCCACGCCTGCCCCTACCGGCTTACTTCTGCGTCAGGTCTACTCAAAGCTCGATTTCACAGGAAGTCTCCCTGGTTTAAATTTCCCCAGGGAACGTTCTAGTCAAAGATCGTTGGTTTAAAAACCTTATTAGAAACCTAAACTGCCCCGTACAGTGGCCAGCGCCTTCACAGAGGACCTCAGAGGCTTGTTTAACGCCCAGCTCCTCAATCTTAACTGTAGCAGCACTCACCATCTCGCTTTCCGGAAGGGTCTCTCTCTCCCACACTCCGGTCTGAATTAAGTAGAATTAAGTAGAACTGGAGGCAGAGGTGGGAAGGCGGGGTTTGGCAGGTGAGTCTCTGCGGGGAAGAAAGTTGAAACAACCTGGCTTCCATAGAAGTCAGGCATCCTAAAGAAGTTTGGCCATCAAATGAGGAGAACTCTCAGGCGAAGAAAGCTGGAGGGAGGCGAGAGAGTCCGTGGGATTTCCTACATATTTGTTTCTTTTGTCAAGATTATCAGTGTGTGAGCCCCGTCAATGAGTTTCTCATCTGAAGGTAAAGGGTGTCAAGCCGGGCAGCAAGGGTCTGTACTTCCAGATACATCGGAGGCTGGGGCAGAAGGATTGCAAGTCCAAGGCTTACCTGGGCTGCACTGTAAATTCAAGGCCAATGTGTGCAACTTGGCAAGAACGCTGAATCAAAAGATAAAGAAAAAAAGGCGTGGGGTCAGGGGGCAGGGAGAGTGTGGGATATAGCTCAGAGCTAGAGTTGTGTGCTAGTCTGGGTTCACTGCCAAGTATGCAAAAAGAAAAAAAAGTGCCGGGCTAGTAAATAGTGAAGCTTTATGACAGCAGTTTTTTTTTTGTTTTGTTTTGTTTTTTTTAAGATTTATTTATGTATGTGAGTACACTGTAGCTCTCTTCAGACACACCAGAAGAGGGTATCTGATCTCATTATGTTACTGTTTTTGTTTTTTGTTTGTTTGTTTGTTTTTTTCTCTGTATAGCCCTGGCTACACTTTTCTCACTTTGTAGACCAGGCTGGCCTCGAACTCAGAAATCCACCTGCCTCTGCCTCCCGAGTGCTGGGATTAAAGACATGCACCACCACGCCCCGGCTCTGATTTCATTATGGATGGTTGTGAGCCACCATGTGGTTGCTGGGAGCTCAGGACCTCTGGAAGGGCAGTCAGCGCTCTTAACCACTGAGCCATCTCTCCAGCCCTATGACAGCAGTTATTACAAGAGGTTAGTTAGCATCGCATCGAGGCAGATCAAGAGCCCCACGCAGGAAAAGAGGAAGCCCTTCCATCGGCATGAGAAAATTCTTGTGAAATGGTCTGCAATCTTCTTCTCAGGCAAGTAGACAGTCTCAAAGGGGTCTGATCTCTGTCCACGGCTGGAGCCTTCGGACTTGTAGGCTCATAGTAGGTGTTCAGGGAATACTCATTGAATGGAAGAGGGTAGACCGGAAGGAGGCTAAACACAGCCGCTAGAGCCAGCTGAGTGGTTCCAGAGCTGGGTTAGACTTAGAACAGGCGTTCCTTGGGACTGCAGTGAGCTCTCCAGTCCACAAGCCATATACAATGAAGGAAAAATAACCACTTCCTGTGTCACACCCAGTGCCCCCCCCGCCCGCCCCCAGCTCCTGTGGAGTTATTTCCATTTTAACAACCCACTACCCCCACTGGCTGCTCAGAGGCCAAGCTCACGGAAGTGGCACCGGAGACCTCCTCCCTCAGAAGGGCATCACCCACAATTCTCTTTGGCCCTGTTCTAGGAAGCTACAAACTAAACCACATGGCCCACAGAAAGCAAGATAAGGCTGCCCTGAATTCTCATACCAGGTTTTATTGTATTTAGTATGAGAGAGAGAGAGAGAGAGAGAGAGAGAGAGAGAGAGAGAGAGAGAACTGAGGGCAACTGCACCTTCTCCCCTTCCACCTTTCCTTGGGTTCTGTGTATCTTTTATCTTTGTACAGTGTGGTGGTTTAAATATGCTTGGCCCAGGAAGTGGCACTATTAGGAGGCATGGCCTTGTTGGGAGTGATGTGGCCTTGTTGGAGGAAGTGTGTCATTGTAAGGATGGACTTTGAGACCCTCTTCCTAGCTGCCTGAAAGACAGTCTTCTACTAGCTGTCTTTGATCAAAATGTAGAACTCTGGGGCTGGAGAGATGGCTCGACTGCTCTTCCAAAAGTCCTGACTTCAATTCTCAGCAACCACATCATGGTTTACAACCATCTGTAAAGAGATCTGACACCCTCTTCTGGTGTGTCTGAAGACTGCAACAGTGTACTCACATATATAAAATAAATACATCTTTAAAAAAAAAAAATGTAGAACTCTTGCCTCCTCCAGCACCAGGCCTACCCAGACACGCTCATGCTTCCTGCCTGGGTGATTGACAGTGGACTGACCTCTGAACCTGTGAGCTAGCCCCAGTTAAATGGTTTCCTTTCTAAGAGCTGCCTTAGTTGTCCTGTCTCTCCGCAGCAATGGAAACCCTATCTAAGACAAAGTGCAAGCAGGCACAATGATTCTTACTAAGTAAGCTATCTTACAGGCCTTCCGCTGCCTCTGTGTCAAGTCTGAGAGCGCTGCATCTCTTCTCAGGAAAACAGGGCAGACAGACAGACGTCTTGAGGCCTGTCCTTTCAGGTCATGTGGGTCTCATTCTCCTAGCAGCAGCTCTGCTAGTCGGTTCCCTGTGAACACCTACGCAGATGCTGGCCGCCGATCACCCTCGCGAGCGGCTGATAAAGAGGTGGCCACTGAGGACAAGCTCCAAGAGCTGCTGTCAGTGACTAAGCCTTTTAAGGTCATGGGAGCTGGAAAGCGGGTTCAAAGGTCTCAAGAGAACTGGTTGGTTCAAAGGTTTTAAATAAAATGTTAAATGAAATTCTGGTTCCGTTGCAGCCTTGTGGGGGGGGTGGGGGATACACTGTACAGGGTGAAGACTTCCACCATAATCCCGCTCACTGCTGTGTGGACTTGTTAAATGAAAGAACAGCACGGTATGCTAGAGGTCCCAGTGCTTAGGACGGAGGCAAGAGGATCAGGAGTTCAAGGTCATCTTTGGTTATATAGTGAGTTCCAGGTCAACCTGGGCTCCATGGGATCTTGTCTCAAAAAACACACCAAAAAGACTTTTTTTTTTTTTTTTTGAGTGCACACAGCTGTAGATAACCAAGTAGTTAAAGGCTTCAGCTTTGAAGCCTGATGACCTGAGTTCAACCCCCACACCCCCGACCCTTATGGTAAATCAGAAGACCAGTTCCCACAAGTTGTTCTCCGACCTCCACATAAGAAGCAGTGGGCTATGCACATGATCACCATCCCACACAAACTAAATACATAAGTAAACAAGTAAATAAATATGGTTTTTAAAACAGAGTGTAGACCTCTGCAGTGACTTCCACCACTCATTTTACTGAGCAATTGAATTGGGACTCAAAAAAAGTATAAGGGTGCCCCCCCTTTTTTTTCTTTTTCCTGTTTTTTATTTGGCTGATTAAGGTTTGGTGAGTTGTTGTTGTTGCTTTTATTTATGGGTTTATTTATTTATTTTGGTTTTGTTTGTTTTTTTTTTGAGACAGGGTCTCTCTATATCGTTCTGACTGTAGATTTTTCTTTTGCTTTCTTTATTCCCCCCCACCTCAGGTATTGACCAAAAAGGCTAAGCATGCTCTCCCTAGCAGTGGGGGCCCTTTTTTCTCTGAAGATATCTTTCCGCTCGTTTTCATCCTGTGGAAACTTGTTGAGCTCCATTGTAAGCAGCGTGGTTTTCTTTCTTCCTCCTCTCCATCTCGCTTATGGAAGCTGCCAGAACACCTGCCTGCCTGCCTGCCTGCCTGCCTGCCTGCCTGCCTGCCTGCCTGCCTGCCCT
>NC_034602.1:64383651-64391602 GCF_900095145.1 Mus pahari
CCTTCCTGCCTGCCTGCCTGCCTGCCTGCCTGCCTGCCTGCCTGCCCTGCCTGCCTGCCTGCCTGCCCTGCCTGCCTGCCTGCCTGCCTTCCTGCCCTGCTGTTTCTCTAACCCTGATAAAGAGTTTTTGAGCTTCAAAAGTATATAACAATGACTAACAACAACAACAACAACAATAATAATAACAATAAGAGACTCAGGTTGTAGCTCAGTGGTATTTGCCTTACCTAGCACCTGGCACTGAGAAAAATGAATAAATAATTGCAAAGGTGCATTAATTATGCACTAGGAGATGGTACTCGTGAGCCTTTTGATAGAAGTCCCTGCAAAAGCAATGTGCTTCAACTCCCAAGTAGAGTGGACTCTTACAGGTCATTACAACATAAAAGACTTGTATCTAAATAAAAAGACAGAGTCTGGTGCTCTAATATGTTTGGTTAAGACATAACATGCAGGAAAGCACATACAACTGAAATGAGTGATGATAAAGCAGACATACTTGGCAATGACCACCCAGGTGAGGGCATAGCCCAGTGCCAATCAGTAGGGCATCTGCCTTTCTTCCCAAGATACCCCCTTCCCTCCCCATCATTCTTCCATCTCCCCAGGAATCTCTTTTCTAACACCATAGTCTGCCTTTGTGTGGGCTTTCGTTTGCATACGTTTATATAAATCAAAGCATGCACTATATATGCTTTGGCTTCTTTTCCTCAGTATACTTGAGATTCATCCACGTTGTTCAGAAAAGCTGTGATTCTGGGCTAAGCCTCAGTGGTAGAGTGCTCACCTACCATACTGCAATTACAATAGACTAGGGTTTGTTTGTTTGTTCATTCTAGTTTGACCTCATTACCAAAACTGTTTCTGGATCTTTGTGTGTCCTTCAGTGAACATGTACACATTCCTGCTGGCTATCTACCTCATGAGTATGAACTTTAGGAGACAACACCAGTGGGTGTTTGAGGTGACCATATTAACCTCCCCTCCAGCAGAATGTCAGAGTTTTCTGCTCTACAGTCTCCAAGGACATAGATAATGGGTTCCAAAATGCTAGTATAATACACTTATACTCACTGTATAATTTGTTTTAAATACTGCATTTTAATAAAGCAATTGTGGTTTTGCTTATAGCACAAGAGAGGGAGCCATAGGTAACTTCACAATGCTCCCGAATATATTTTTGCTCAGCGCACAGAAAGCTAAGGCAGGAGGGTTTGAGTTCCAGGCCTGCTTGGAGCATTGGCAATGACATCATAGCATCCTGTTTCCTTTCAGCATGGTCTCCAACATAGACATGAAGCCACGAGTAAGCCCAAGGACCCATCTCCATCCCCTTGGAACTAAGTGAGATGGACAGGTAGGGATGCAGACGAGCGGTAGACAGCCGGCTGGAGGCTGTGGGTTCAATCCCAGGACTGAAAATTGGAACAACAAAATTGAAGTTAGACGAATCAAGTCAGAAACTATATACAGTAATAGAAAAATAATTAACTTTTAAGAAATCTAATAAAAGGGACTGGAGAAATTAAGTGATTAAGAATGCTCTTCCAGAGGACCTGGATTCAATTCCCAGCACATACGTAGTGGCTCACAACTGCCTGTAATTCCAGTCCTAGGGTGTCTGACACCCTCCTCTGGCTTCTGCAGGCACCAGGCACACAAGTGGTGTATACACACACACACACACACACACACACACATGCAGGCAGACAAAACACTCGTGTATATAAAATAAAGATGCATTTAAATTTGAAAGTAAGTTTAAAAATTCTACTAGAACAGCTGGATATGACATCGAGATTTCATAACTCAACCCAACTCAACCAAGTTAGAACCAAAAGCAACTGAGAATCCAGGACCTCAGCGGCTGCAGGCTGAGCTGGTTAGATGTTTGGTCCACACACTACAGCCTTCTGGAATTACTCCCTGAAATGACTTTTCTTAAGTCTAAAGTTTCTCCTTAAACTCAATTTACCTTCTCAAAGTTTGGATTCCTTTCTAGAACATACTCAGCTGACCATGAAGAAGACTGGTCTCTCTGTACCCTGTAACTGTATAGCTATGCGCTCTCTCTCTCTCTCTCTCTCTCTCTCTCTCTCTCTCTCTCTCTCTCTCTCTCCCCCCAATTAGCAGACAACTCTTGGCTGAAATCCAATCCCAGTAGAGCACACTATCTGCCTACCACTCTTCCGTCTAAATGCCTGCTGCTTTTTCTGACAGCAAGACAAGCCTTAGTGCGGAAGCCCTCAACCTTCCTGATGCCGTCACCCTTTCAGACCTCATGTTGTGGTGACCCCCCCCCCCAAGCACAGAATTCTTTCCGTTGCTACTTCATTACTGTAATTTTGCTACTGTTACGAACAGTGATAGAGATATCTGATATGCAGGATATCTGATATGCGGGCCCCTGTGAAAGGACAGTTTGACTGACCCACAGGTTGAGAACCACGGGCTTATAAAGCAGTCCTTATAAATAATGCTGCCCCTTTTTATTGGATGAGCGATAACCTCACAGCAGGACAGCCTTCTCACAGGCCCACAGCTCTCAGCCTGTGTGCTCTGAGTGACTGGTTTGCGCCTATCATCCTCAGCTGCCAGGTACAGAAGCCTGTCCTGTAGTTCCTAACCATAGCACGTGTAACTTGTCCCTACAAGGTCCATGGTTTGAGTCTCCGCTAACGGCCTTGACAAACCAGGTAGAACTCCACTTCACTAGTCTCTGATCTAATTCTCTTCTATTAGCTTTCGGTGTTCATTTAAAGTATTTATCCAAAGTTCTAAAGTGATGGCCCACAGACAGATCAAGTTTAAAACTGCTGTCATGTTTCAATCCATTTGAATCAATGCCAATACCTGAAATACAATGAGTTCCCATGAAACTTCAGATTGCAACAGACAAGAATGCTGGTGCACACCTATAATCCCAGCACTTGGGAAAAAGGAGACAAGAGGACCCGGCGGCTTAGGGCCAGCCTTTGCTACATGATGAGTTTGAGGCTAGACTGAGCGACATGAGACACTACTTCAGAGGAAAATTTTAAAAAGGAAAAAAAAAAAAAAAACAATCCATCAAAAACTCAGATTAGCAGAACCAAGGAGGCTGTGTCGGTCAGTACAGTATTTTTCCTGCAATCATGAGGTTCTGAGTCCACTCCCCAGAACTATAAATAAATAAATAAATAACTCGCCATGGTGGCAAACCCCTGTAATCCGAGACAAGAAGCCCCTTGGCACATAGATTAGCCAGCCTAGCCTACTCAGCGAGCTCAGGCCATGACAGACTGCCTCAGAATCCAAGGTGGACAGTGCCTGAGGTCCCCTATTCCAAGGATGCCTGAGGAATGACACCAGAGGCTGACTTACTCCTTCCGCGTGTCCTTGTTCACGTGCATCGGCACAAATGTGTACACACATGCACAAACACACACATATACAATAAAGAAACACAAAATTTCACATTATTCAGTGTCTTTGAACTATCAAAAGCTTTAGCCATTCGGCATTCACATTCCTGACTGTGACCAGAAGTAGCTGAGTGGAGTGACCTCCTTTAAGGGGACATGTCTCCCTCACTGGCCACAACCTTGCATCCAGGCCTCCTTCCCTTTTATGCTACTTTCCTGGCAACAGTGGCATTTGGGTTTCCAAACCCTGACCTAAGCCAGTTCTTCTAAGGCCAGGTTTCTGCGTGGACACAGTGATGTCAAAGCATTGGCAGCAACAAGACTTTCAAACTGGGTAGTTGTGTGTACTTGTGCCCCCTGTAAGGCCCTGGTGCAATGCCCGATCCTTTTGTTGCCGAGCCCTGTCCGTGTGGGATGTTGGCAGGACTTCTCTGGCACAGGCAGGGACTGCTCCCATGGGAGTGTGTCAGGATCTCTGCATTCCCAGAACCTGATTCCACATCCTTCTTCTGATGCACATACTGAGAGCATCGCTGGGAGATGCGATCCAGCTTTCTCTGATCAACAACAATCACAACTGACAGGAAGATCTGTTCACCAAAATCTTTAATATGTTTTTTAAGCCTCACATTTTCCCTCTGTGAGTCGATGCATGCAACAATGCCATTTAAAATTCAGTCGCTAAAGACAAACGAAACAATAAAAACCGGACCGTCTTTTATGAAAGACCCGACTATATGCATGTTTTGTTCAAAATGTCAAGCACCAGAAGACTTAAAGAAAATATGCAAAGTGTGCTCCCTGGGGGAGATGAGCAATTCAGAGCTAGAGGGGTCGACAACAGTGCTAATTCATATTTCAGATGCAAATGGAAGATGAACTGTGCTACCTGGTGGGATGATGTAAGCCAAGGAGGAGGCGGGGTAGGGGGGACCTCTGGGGACAGAGGAAGAGCAAGCAGTGCAGGATGTGAGGACATAGATATTGCCACACTGTATCCATGATGGTCTACAGCGGAAATTTGCTCCTTGTCATGTAGAGCCACATTATTCAGGAGCTGAGGGGTGTGTGTTGTGTGTTGTGTCGGGAGGAGGGGAGATGGGTAGGGAGGTAGGGCCCCTAGAGTTCTAAGAAGGCCTATCAAGACTCAGCCCTGACAGAATTCCAGGTCTAACAGCCCTGCTACTGTCTGCTAGCCTCTTTTTGGTTCTCTTGTTAGAGGCAGAGGGTCCCTCCAGCCCCTTGTCCTTTATTCCCAGTGTCTGAGGGGATTGCCTGAAAGAAGTTGTGCATGCTAGAGCCATTTCAAAGCCCTCAGAGAGTCAGCAATACAGATTCCAGAGCTCTGCTCCCAAAGACCCTAACCTTGTAAGTCCTGGGAGAGCTTGGGGGTGGGGAGGCAGGAACTGACTGACATATCACAGAGGCTCCAGGGACTTCGGATATAGACGTCCTGCATCCAGACTTTCAGAAACACTCCTTCAGAAAGCCCATGTCAGCAAATCAATTTGAAGAACACATTTGCCATAGAAACATTTAATACACCAGGCAGTGGTGGCGCACGCCTTTAATCCCAGCACTTGGGAGGCAGAGGCAGGTGGATCTGAGTTCGAGGCCAGCCTGGACTACAGAGTGAGTTCAGAACAGCCAGGGCTACACAGAGAAACCCTGTCTCGAAAAACCAAAAAAAAAAAAAAAAAAAAAAAAAAAGAAAAAAGAAAAAAGAAAAAAAAAGAAAGAAAGAAACATTTAATACATGAAAATTCTGAGTTCGTAATAAACAATTCAGAATTTATCTCATCATAATTGAAAGTTTTCCTGCTAAACTTCATAATGGGCAAGAAAAAAGAATCTGGGCTGCTATTCCTATATGAACTGTTTTCCATGGAACCAAACAGTTTGAGAGAATGCTCTTCTCTCCAGAGAAGCCCAGAAAGGACTGATGAATCTCAAAAAGAAAAGAAAAATCAAAAACAAAAACAAAAAAGCAAAAAACAGTGGCTAAGGAGGCAGGTAGAGACTTGTACAAGACTATGAGTTTGATCCACAGCACTACTAAATAAATAAATAAATAAATAAATAAATAAATAAATAAATGACTATTTCATAGCTACTGATTACATGAAACATGTAAAGAATAAACAGAAGTGGATATAAAAGCCCTTTAGTTAAAAAGCGGAAAAGGGAACCAGGCATGGTGGTTAATGCTTGGAATCCTGGCGCTTGGGAGAAGTGGAGACAGGAAGATCTTGAGTTCAAGGTTATCCTCGGCTACCAGGTGAGTTTGAGGCCACCTTGGGTTACCTGAATTCTGTCTCAAAAAGCAAGCAAACAAACAAAAAACCAAAGCAAACACAGGAGTGATGAGGGTCCACTGCAGGGATTAAATAGACATTCTGAGCCCACTAAGAAGTCCTAGAGAATGTGGGCCCACGTGTCTCAAAGAACCATGAGACAGGAGGTACTAAGAAGCAGAAGTCTTTTGTTTGTTTGTTTGGTTGGTTGGTTGGTTTTTCGAGACAGGGTTTCTCTGTGTAGCCCTGGCTGTCCTGGAACTCACTCTGTAGACCAGGCTGGCCTCGAACTCAGAAATCCGCCTGTCTCTACCTCCCAAGTGCTAGGATTAAAGGCGTGAGCCACCACGCCCAGCTAGAAGCAGAAGTCTTATTGCCCCAAAATAAATAGGAAAACAGGGTCAATAAAGAAGTAGCAGGGGGGCTGGTGAGATGGCTCAGTGGGTAAGAGCACCCTACTGCTCTTCCAAAGGTCCGGAGTTCAAATCCCAGCAACCACATGGTCACTCATAACCATCCATAACAAGATCTGACTCCCTCTTCTGGAGTGTCTGAAGACAGCTAGAGTGTACTTACATATAATAAATAAATCTTTTAAAAAAAAGAAGAAATAGCAGAAGAAGCTGTAAAACAAATATGGATCGAAGGTCATTTTGCAGGATCATCCAATTTCCATAACAGATCAGGAACTGAATAAGGACAGACAGATGCTATAAGAGACTTAAGCACATACCAGATGCTACACTCTGTCTTGTTGACTTTCTCCCTGTCCCTTTCCTCTTCCTCCTCTCCCTTATCCTCGCTCTCCCTCCCTTTTCTCCTCTCTTTACTCTCCCTCTCCCCTTACCCCTCTTTTATTGTTTTGAGGCAGCATCTCACTAGATATAGCCTTGGCTGGCCTGGAACTCCCAATGTAGACCAGACTGGCTTCAAACTCATAGCCATATCCACCTTCCTCTACTTCCCAACTACCGGGATTAAAGACTTGCACCTCCATGTCTGGCTTTTAGTTTATATTCTAACTCAAAGAAAGTGACTATAAAAGACAGATTTGAATCCCCAAATACATGGGGTAGGTGGGTAGGTGCTCTCCAGGCCCCACCCCTTCTGAGGATCCTTCGGCCAGTGACAGTGCCTAGAGAGGGGTGTGCCCACTGGCAGGATTCTCACGCTCCAGCGGATGGCCCCATACCCATGGACAACACTAATTGCTCTTAGTGAGGTTTTTTTGTTTGTTTTGATTTTTAGACGTGAAGTTGGAAGAACTTCTTGAGGCTCTTGGGGAGGGGGTAATTAGAAGGGATAATAGAAATAAATATATTTTATTATGTACATGTATGAAACTCAAAACTAAAGGGAAAAATTAAAGACAACTGAGATAATCAAATTCAGGGAGATTTGCAAAAACTGGAGTGAAGATGAAGTGGGTACCAGATGAAACAGAATTGGCAAAATATCGATATTTGCTGAGGTTTGTTATATTCTTCTTACTTAGAGGGATGCGTGGCATTTTCAAAGATTAAAAGCTGTTTTAATTATACTATTGCATAACCCCACTCTCCATCCATATCAGGCTAACAAAGTCAGGAGAACCAAGGAGGAATGGAAGTCATTGCTCAGGATTAGCGATTCCCTTTCAGGGACTTGGTATAAACCTCCTTCTACGGCTGTCATGGAAGGCAGCTTGCTGGCAAGCACACAGGTGTGGCACTGGAGAAGTAACTGAAAGCTAGTGTTGAGACAACAAGCACAAGGCAAAGAAACAGTCAAGAGGAATGCCATGGGCATTTGGGACCTCAAAACCACAAAGCCCTCAGTGGCACACTTCCTCCATCAAGGCCACACCTCCTAATCCTTCCCAAACAGTTCTACCAACTGACCAAGCATTCAAACATGGGTCTTTGGCAGCCATTCTCATTCAATCCACTACAGCCCCCTAAAAGTACCAATAGTTTTCCTCTGTTGTCTTATCACTTCTTTCTCTCTCTCTCTCTTTCTTTTCTTTCTTTCTCTCTCTCTTTCTTTTCTTTCTTTCTCTCTCTTTTCTTTCTTTCTTTCTCTCTCTCTTTCTTTTCTTTCTTTCTTTCTTTCTCTCTCTTTTCTTTCTTTCTTTCTTTCTCTCTTTCTTTTCTTTCTTTCTTTCTTTCTCTCTTTCTTTTCTTTCTTTCTTTCTTTCTCTCTCTTTCTTTTCTTTCTTTCTCTCTTTCTCTCCCTCTTTCTTTTCTTTCTTTCTTTCTTTCTCTCTCTTTTCTT
>NC_034602.1:64391887-64426174 GCF_900095145.1 Mus pahari
TAGACCAGGCTGGCCGCAAACTCAGAGATCTGCCTGCCTCTGCCTCCCAAGTGCTGGGATTACAGGCGTACACCACCACACCCAGCTCGCTCTTTCTTTCTTTCTTTCTTTCTTTCTTTCTTTCTTTCTTTCTTTCTTTCTTTGTTTTTCCTTCGTTGTTGTTATATGAGACAGAGTTTCTCTGTTGTACCACTGGTTGTCCTAGAACTCCCTCTCTGTAGATCAGATTAGCCTAGACCTCACTGTTTAGACCTCACTGTTTAGACCAGGTAGATCCAGAACTCAGAGATTCACCTGCCTCTGCCTTGAATGCTGAGATTAAAAGTGTATTTTCACCCCTGCCTGACATGTCTTACCGATTCTTTAACAGCTCAATAGATCAGAGTAAATGAAAATCCATATGCAACTTGGGGGAGGGGCATACAAGCACCGTAAAAGCACTGCTCATCTATAAGTGGTCATAAGCATAGTTCCAGGAACTTGAGGGAAAACAATTGTTTTTCTGTTGTCATTGCATTGTTTACACGGTGACAATGTGTGCGAGCGGTAATGGTTGCTCTTTGTAATGGCCCACTTCTAGGGTAAATACAACAATGGCATTACAACACTCATAACTTGATCTGTTCTGGACTAACTTAAAGGAAGCGGGGCTGGAAAGATGGCTCAGAGGTTAAGAGTACTGGCTGCTCTTTCAGAGGTCCTGAATTCAATTCCCAGCAACCACAAGGTGTGGCTCACAACCACCTATAATCAGATTTGGTGCCCTCTTCTGGCCTGCTGTATACATAATAAATAAATAAATGTAATGAACCAAACAAGAACAAAAAACAAAGAATGTGGTATCGGAGTCAGTGTTTTAGTTTCCTCGCATTTGCGCTGGAGAGAAAGGCTTAGTTAGCAAGCACAAGCTTTTATAGCCAAGTCTGGTGAGCTGAGTTAGGTCCCTGAACCCCAAAGTGGAAGAGGAGAACCAACTCCCCAGAGTTGCCCAGTCTGTTCTGACACCCGCAAGTGCACCACTGTAGCTCTCCCCCTCCCCAATAAAATCAATTTCCCTTATCTAATTAATCAGAGTGCATTTGTAAATATAGAGGTCAATACTATAAAGACATGTACAAAAGATTAGTTATTAGAGGCCCTCTGGCTTTCATCACCTATAAACCTAACTTGGCTCAGAGCAGGGAGGTTAATAAACACCACACAGAATTCTCCTGGCCACATTCTTTCAAAGCCCAGCTTTACCTCTGAGCTTGGGCCCTTTTTTAGTAATTTTAAAAGTGGTATTGGCAAATTTATGTTTTAAAAGTATTAGAGACCGGACAGATGTTTATATGGCATTTCCTGTGTAATGCTAAGTTCTGCTAGGGTCAAAATTTAGGGACACTTAGGAATGTTTTTTTAAAATAGTGTTTTTATAAGTGTCCAAATTATGTTCAGTATCTGAGAACCGAGCAACTGGTGTATTAAAGATGCAGAGTACCAAGCTCTCCCAGGGAGCATTTAAAATCATTCTCCAGGACTTGAGACATGGCTCAGCACTTAAGAGTATTGGTTGCTCTTCCAGAAGACCCACGGTGCCACCCAGCAGCCATCTGGTAATCTGACATCCTCTCTGGCCTCCCGGCCACCAGACACACTCATGGTATGCAGACATACACTCAGGAAAAATGCCCACACATAAAAAATAAAAATAAATCTTTTTTTTTTTTTTTTTTTTCTGTTTAACCACTGTCTGGTAATACGGCCTGGAACTCTGTACCTCTAGCAAGCAGACCAGGGGATTCATTTCTTGCACTAAAGTTTAACAGTCAAACCTTCAAGAACATGTGAAAGACAAAAATAATAGCAGTAGAAATAATCAGTCAAACCCTATAAGGGGCAAACTTTCAGGGAGTGGTCTGGTCTCTAGAGTTAAAAACTAGAGTGTGGTTGTCTGTGTCTGCCTGTGATCCCTGCAAGCAAGGAGACCAGGAGGTCAAGGCTAGCTGTGGCTACATACGAGGGATTCAGAGTTACAGACGGGACTGGAGCATCCAGAAAACAGACTACACAAAGTCCAAAGAACGCCTAGAAAACAGACTACACAAAGTCCGAAGAACGCCTAAACAGATTGCTGGTCCTTATAAGACATGCTGCATGATACAACATGAAGAAAGCTTGAAAGCAAGTTTCAAATGAAGAAAGTATAGTTTTAAAAGGACCAAGTATGCCCAGCGGGGCAGTGGTGGAGTACATGTTTAATCTCAGCACTTGAGAGGCAGAGGCAAGAGGATCTCTGTGAGTTCAAGGACAGCCTGGTCTACAACACAAGTTCTAGGACAGCCAGGGAAAACAGAGAAACCCTGTTTCAAAATAACAACAACAAAAAAGGGCACATGTATGATTCCATTCCTATGAAAAATTTAGAAGAGATGCTTTCCAATTAAAAAAAAATGTACTATTTGCTTTTATGTGTAAGTGTGTGTCTGTGTGAATTTGTGGGTGTCCAAAGAGGACTGGAGCTGGATGCTGGAGTTACAGGTAGTGGGTGCTAGGAACCTCTAAGAGAAGCAAGTGCTCAACTGCTGAGCCATCTCTCCAGCCCCACTGGGTTTCTTTTTCCAATAAAACACTGACTGCAAATGACCTGGGAGTAGACAATGGAGATGATTATAAAACTTTGACGAATATTAAAAAGCACAGATTTGTACACTTAAAAGGGTGACCTATAGCATTTGTGTTCAATTTCAAAAAGTTACCTAAAAAGTCAAAATAAGTTGATAAAGTAGGTCATCATTTTTTTTTTTTCTAGACTAAAAGAGGCTGTAAAGATACGCAGGCGAGCATGATGAATAGATCTTAAGTCCTTATTCAAAGGAACGCATTACGCATTGTAAAGTAACATTGTATCACAATAGTTTGGTGTGAACTTGGAGCCACTGTTTATTCTAGCAATCACATTGGCATTGTCCTCAGGCAAGATTGCCTCTTTTCTTTCGAAATAAATACCCCTTCTCGCAAACACACAAAGATGATAGATGAGTATGTGAAGCTCAGGTCTGGAATGAACGGCTGGCTTTCACCTGAGAGAAGAACGCAGGAAGCAGGAACGTGGCTCTTTGAACTTTTCTGTTTTTAATATAAGTTTGGAAATTTATTTTTTTTCCAATTAAAAACCGTGCCAATAAAATCATCTCAAACCATGGAAATTCTCATTAAAATAAGTTAAGCATGCATCCAGGCCTGGTGGGGAAGGGTTGTTGTCCCTTCTACTCAGGAAGCTGAGGCAGAAGGACGGAAAGTTCCAGTCTTGCCTGGCAAAATTAGTGAGACCTAGTTTCAAAGTAATAAGGGTTTGCGATCGGAGATGCCAGGCTCTACTTTCAATACAGGACCACTAAAAACAAGTCAAAGGAATAGCCTAGGTGGAGAGTGGTGTGCATGCCAGCAATCCCAGCACGGAGCGCTGAGGATAACAAGCTTGAAGCATACCCTGAGCTACACAGCAAGTTAGAAAGCAGTGTGGGCACTTAGGAGAGACCCTGTCTCAAAATTAATGATAAGGGCTGAGGAGGTAGCTCTGTGGTAGAGCTCTGTTGAGAACTGCCTCGCCTCTCCTGCAACACTCCTCCTTGGTATTACTTTCCAGGAACACAGAAAAAGGCAGCTCCTCTCGGGGTTAAGGAGGGGCCCTGGGAGTGAACTAGCTGAACAAGAAGGGATTCTAAGTCGGAAAACACCTAGCACCCGCATAGCTTCAGGAAAGGAATGGTTTGGACTCAGAGCAACCACAACGCTTTCCAACACCGCAGTGGGTGGAGAACTTGCTGCTTGAAGTCAACGGCCCCATCCTACCGGGTCCGAAACGTCCCAACGATTGGCTTCCCATACCAGCCCCGCCTACAGTCTTTCTGACGATTGGCTTGCTCTCCTTTTCCTGTTCTGCCCCCTCCAAACGACCCACTGATTGGTTGCAGGTCTCGGGCCAGCTCCGCCCCTCTCCCCGGTGACTGTATTAGCGCAGCGCGCACCGGCTCGGTCTTTCCGTCCCGGGCTTGGTGGTGAGTGTCCTCGCGGGAGGGGGTCAGGATGTCCCCGTGTCCCCTCGAGCTTTGCCCGCCCCGAGCTCAGCTGCTCCCGGCGGCCAGAACGGAGGGGTAGAGCAGTTCTCGGCGGCCCGCGGGGCGGGCGGCCGTGCCCAGCCCGGGGCTGCGCGAGACACAAAGCCCTCTGCGCCGTCCGACCCGGGAGCCCTGACCACCGCCCTTTTCCCTCCGCAGGCCGACCCACCGGAGCCGATCCCCACTGCCCAGCCGTGCTGCTGCCTCGGACACAAGCACAGGTACGTCCCGGCATTGATCGGAGGCAGGCCCAGGCCACGTGGCGGAGAAGACTCGGGTTCCGGGCCTGCCTTTGTTGAGCTGCGCAGGTCCTCCCCAGTCGCCCTTTCCTGTGCCCTTTTAAGGTTGTCGCGGTACTTTAAGAGGCTAACACAGAAGGGTAAAGGAACTCTCCATTAAACCCAGAGAGGAAAGCTACACCTCCTCTCTGGATCCTGTCTGGAGTCACAAATTAGCCAGAAGCTACATTTGAAACTTGAATGTGTGCATTTTAGGTTCTGGCGATTGCTAGGTAGTGACGTGGTATAGGATTTTTAAAAAGTGGCCTACGCGGTTTAATTTGATTGGAGGGAAAAGTTCAGGAGACAAGAATACATTCGCTTTTCTAGAAATGAGATTTTAGGTCAGCTGAAAAGGATATTGTTCAGTATTTTCCACTCATGTGAAACATTTTTATTCTTTCGTAGGTTGACAACTACGAGAAAGAAATTCGTGACTGAATGGATCCAAGGTGAAGTATTACATGTGGTAACCAGGCTTGCCTGTATTCCACCTTAGGATTAGTGTCCAAGCTGAAATAGGTGAAGTCCATTTTACAGATAGAGTGAGGGCCATGTGAGTTTCCTTGGATGGCCTTGTAACTGATTACCCTGAAGGTAGTTTCCTAAAGTTTTTATCAATGTACTAGGATCCTGCCCCACCCCTTCTGCATGTCTAGCTGTCCTAGAATCAGATCCACATGGCTATGACATGCTGGCGGTTTTAAAGATGCAGACAAACAAGATTTCATGCTAGCTCATTAGAATGTATCTGGACTTCATGCTAGGACAAGTTCTTTGCTAGTAACCAGTCACGTGCTAGCAATTGAGGTGTGTTGACCTGTATATTGTTGCCTATGAGTAATTTTCCATAATCTTAAATAAAGCACTTTTCCTGTGTCAATTCCATGGCGGTCTTTTTCTTTCTGTAAGTAGTCACTCGTTCTTAACTACTGGTTTGCGGGGAGTCAATCACTTGGAGCAGTCTGTCCTTCCACCATGTGTGTGCGTCCCTAGGATTAAACTCTGGCTGTCAGGCCTGGTATCAGCCACTATTAGCTTTAGGGTTGCTTCTTAGCATTGTTTTTCCCTTTGGCCTTCCAAGCTTCTGTATGGTGCCTATTGAACTCACAATTTATATTCATCTAGACCCCGTATATGTGATGCAAGGGATATAACTTGTCCTTAGGCTGCATGGCACCTTTTTACCTGTGCCTCTTAATTTTCAGAAGTGGTTTCATTTTAAAAGAAGCCAGCTTCAAGGATACAAAGTTGGGTGACTATGCAGGGAGACAATGGGAACTGTTAAAATTGTGTCTTAGATATCAATTCTATTTATACCATAGCTTTAAAGTTTTAAAAGTTCTCTGACCAAAGTAGGCAAAACTCCAGCACAGTTCCATATGGGCTACATTGTACCCAGTGCGGAGTAGCAGTGGTCAGGGATAGTGCAGAGCCGAGTTCCATTACTATAGGCTGCTGGTAGCTGTTATAAGATACTCTGTAACTCTTGGTCTTTTTTTTTTTAAAGTGAGCAGCCTGTAGATGTGCCTCCATGATGACAAAATCTTAAGGGGGGTGGTATGGGTGGGAGCAGGAGGATGGGACATTACCATTACCCTGCTTTTAATTGGGCCAGTGAAACATCAGTAAGATGAGCAGGAGTCTAAAACTACCTGGTGGCATCTGCACTAGCCAGAAAAAGGACACAAGCTGCATTAAATTGAAAAGTATAACTTAAGAAAATTCAAAACAGGCTGGAGAGCTGGCTCACGGTTTAGGACCACTTGCTGTTTCAGAGGGCCTGGGTTTGGTTCCTAGTGCTCACGGAGGCTCACAACCTCTAGGGGGTCTGACACCCCAGGAAAGCTTGGGGTGCACATGCATACATGTAGTCTTAAAAATGTCAAAACTTACCTTGTGTATGCATTTATGTTGTGATTTCAATGCTTAGGTTGCAGTATGACAACACAAAGATGGGAAAGGAAATGGGTATATGTTTGCTGGATTTTGAGTGTGTACTTGGTTCAAAGTAAAGTCCATTTAAAGCAGAAATGAAGTTGAAATATTACAAACAAGTGAAATTATGGCATTTTGCAGGGGTAGAGGTCATAAAGGGAGCAGTAGTTTTGATAGTTTTAACTGCTCCCCAGTTCTCATAGCCCTTAGAGCCATGTACCCATGGAACCAGTGGAAGATGTTCAATATATTACATGCTATGCCTGTTGGTATGCCTCAGATTTCAGCTCTCTGATTTTATATAAATGCTGTCAGTGACAGCATTGATGAGGGCTCTGGAGGTGTAACAGTCACAGGCACTATCTGCTTCTCAGGCTTCCTAATACAGTTGAGACCCCCTAACCATAATTACTTCATTGCTACTTCATAACTAAGTTTGTTACTGTTACAATTGCAGTGGAAATAACTGATACGCAGGATATGACCTGTGACCCCCAAGTGGATCTGGGCCCACAGAGAACCACTGTTTTGAACCAAGTTACAGCCAATACTAGTGATAGCTACTGTGGTTGATTTCTCAAGCTGCTCATGAAGGGTTAGAGCAGACAAAATACAAATAACCTGTGGGAGTTGCAGGCTTAGGGTTCTTAACACCTCGGCCTTCTTTTTCCCATCTACTAAAGTATATATTTCCCTAATTGTTCAGTGAATAGGGTAGTTGAAATCCCACACAGGTAGACAGCACCACAAACCACAGACTCCTAAAAACTGACCTTGGGCCATACATGAGCTAGCTAGTTTTATTCACAACAATGAGGCAAGTTCAAGGACAGCCAGGGTAAAAACAAAACATGCACAAACACTTAAGAGTGAAGTAGTTTAAAGTTAACAGTTTTTGTGTTGGAACTCACTGGGAACCTCAAAATACAAGAGATTGATAGAGTAGGTCTTAAAGTGCACACTGATGTCTTCAATCAGTGTGGATATCTATAATTCTAGTTCCCTGAAACCCATACTGCAAATACTATTTTTGGAGTTGAGTGTTAACACACTGAAAGCAATATTTTGTAAGCCTTAAATGTTTTACTTAGTTCCCAGGTCAAAGTCTGAAGGTTATTTTTGTTGTATGTGTAGGTGTGTGTTTTTCCTGCAGGTAAGTAGGAAAAACACTTCGTGCTTGCCTGAGGGCGCAAGGTCTCCTGGAACAGAACAGTTGTAAGCAGCTTTGTGGTGCTGTAACCAAAGCAAGTGGCCCCTTTGAGAGCAGCAAACATTTAACCATCAACCTATTTCCAGGCCCCATGTCATTTTTGTTTGCTTTTGTCTGCTTTGGGGACAGAATCTCATGTCACCCTGGTAGGCCTGGAACTCTAGCCGAGGATAACCTTGATTTTCTGATCCTCCTCACAACCTCCCAGTTTTAATGTGGCGCTTGGGATCGAACTTAGGACTTGAATGCTAGGCACTCTGTCAGCTGAGCATGCGTCTCAGTCCATCCATACAGTACTAGCATCCGAAGAATGACTGATGCTGCTGCTTATGCAACAGATAGATATTGTTTGAAAACGTGCTCGTCTGTTGATGGACATTTGGACTGGCTCCTTTTGGCTATTGTGAATTTTAAAGCTCTACCTTGATGTGCAAGTATCGGTCTGCATCTTTTCAGTATTTACTGAGAAATAACTTGCTTTACACAGGATTTCTGCTTTTAATCTCCGAGGAGCCGTCCTGCTTTTACTATGGTTAGCCCACCACCTCACTAGGAGAGCGTAAGCACTTCTCACTCTTAGGAACCTCCCCACTCAAGGATTATGGTATTAAGTATAAGGTTCTTAAAGATAATTTGGAATTACTTGCTAAGTGAAGGAATTTGAAGGGCTCCCATTACCTTTGGGGTAGGGGGAATAAGGACTTTGGTAAGTGTTTGCACAGGAAAGATACTTCAAACTATAAA
The DNA here is from genome assembly GCF_900095145.1 of Mus pahari. Lineage (NCBI taxonomy): Eukaryota > Metazoa > Chordata > Mammalia > Rodentia > Muridae > Mus > Mus pahari. Next base: position 64,400,158 of record NC_034602.1, read on the forward strand.
TGTTGCCTTACCCCACTTCAGCAGAAATATGAGTGAGAAAATGACTGGGAACATCAAGGGCAGTTAATTTCCCTACCCAGGGCACCGAGCCCTGCCTCCTGCATTAAATGCTCCAATAGAAACAAAGAAGCTCCCTTTTCACACCAAGGGTAGGCAGCTGCGCTTTAGGTCCTGGTGCTGGGATTAGTTGATTGACCTGAGTGACTCAGACAATGAAACAACCTCAGGACCCACAGAAGCATCAAGGGTTCTCAGACATCACGCACTGGTAGGCACACCTACCAATCACCGGTTGGCAGGTTCCAACTCCAGCCCCTCTGCCTGAATCCTGCCCGACCATAGTTGGGGGACAGGGGTCCCTCTGCCGACCTAGGGAGAAGGAAGTGACTGGGCCGGAGTTTACTGTTGGAATCCTGGATACAGTAAAGATCTAGTAAATCTGACGTCCTGCCTCCTCCTCCCATTCAGCCGTATGCCTTATTTTCTATTCTCACACAGTCCAAAGCAAGTTTTATCTGTGCTTGGGGAAGATGTATCACTTAGACCTTGTCAAATCAGTTCTCTTGAAGCCTTCTTAGCTCTATACGTACATCTTCTGTAGATTGTACAAGGAGAACAGATCCCATGGGCGTGGGGAATATAGACAATTACAACTAAACATTAAGTCATTAAAATAGCACCCAACAGAGAGTTATTCACATTTTTCAAGAAAGAACTCAGAAGACAGTAAGACAAGTCCCGTCATGGGGCTGTCTCTCCGCCCATGGTAGTCTTCCTTTTCTACTGGGTCGCTCTTACATCCAGCCAGGATTACTCCCGCAAGCAGCCTGGCTAGGCTTCTTCTCCAGCCCTAAGCTCATTAATGCAAATCTGATCACGTCTCTTAAATCTGACTTGAGCCTCTCAAATGTCAAATACTGCGATCCCTTGTTGCTTATAGGTTCCTGCAGACACTTTATTCCACTGTAACAGACAACAGGTAAATACACAGAAAATTAATGAAATCAGTATTGAAGTTTCACAAACAAATCACACTCAGGATTGAAGATAATCAGCCTGGACCACTTCCCCTCAGATACTTAGCCACTGTCCTTCACCTTGGGGACCACACCCTGTTATCTTTGGACAGAGTACTAGCCTTGTGCTTACATGGGGCAAGGCATGTCAACATGCATTTTGTCTCTGGTTTCTTTAGCTCAGTATTTCGAGGTTCACCTGTATCTTTTGTAGTTTGATCATGAGAATGCATTCCATTATGTGAATACAGTAAAATGTATCCAGATAAATGTTGACAGTAATTGGAGTCGTTTACGTTTTGAAGCTATTAGAACATTGCTTCTGTGGTCACCGTGATGACATCGTTAGAAGCATGAGACATGGTGTGCGAATCTCTTGGTGAGATGCCAACAGACAGAAGTCTTGGATCAAGGTTATGGCCATGCTCACACTGACTGGATATATTTAATGTTTTCCAAAGTGTTTGTGTTTTTTACACTCTCGTTAGCAACATATGGGAGCTGCAGTTCAACGTTCCCATCAACATTTTTTTTTCCATTTTGGTGGGTGATAATCGAGTTGCCTATGTTTTTAATTTGCATCTCTATGGTGATTAAGTTGAACACTTGTTTTGTTCACTCGTTTAGTTTGAGACGATGTCAGATATAGTCCAGGCTGGCCTGGAACGCATCATGTAACTGAGGATGACTTTAAAAAACAAACCAACCACCATTTACTTCTGGGGGTGGGGGGAAAGGTTGTGGCTTATGTGCAGGTCAGAGGGCAGCCCCAGGGAGGCAGCTCTACACTTCTGTCCTGTGGGCTCTGGGGATGGAGTCAGGCCATTAGGCTTGGCAGCAAGGGTGTTTTCTGCTTAGCCATCTACCCACAGGCGGGACGATTTGTGTCTGTTGATAGCACTACCATCCTTGCCTGCTGAGCTATGCACTACCATCCTCGCCCGCTCAGCTATGCACTACCATCCTCGCCGGCTGAGCCCCTTCTTTGCTTAGTAGCTACTCAGAAATAGCTCCGTGAGACATTTGCTGAAGCTCCTTTTTCCTGAATGTTTTGAGTCTTCCTGCCGTTTGACAACTATGGAGCATCTTGAGTATTTGACAAATTTTAAATAAAATTAAATCCCTTAAACTGACCACATACATTCTGTTGCCAATACTTTCATAAAACTGGTTATATGATATGTCCATCCCTCCCTCTATCCATCTTAATACTTGCATTTCAAAATAAATTGCTGGTAGCAATGCCTGCTAAGTCTTATAAATACTTGTTTCTGCATGTACTTTTTCTTTTTTAACTAGAACCCAGTGGGAGGTCTCTTTTGATATAAAATGCACAGAACATTCACAAATTGTTAGCATGGCAAATTTTGAATATTCGTTCACTTATGAAACCAGAATTTCTTATCAAATATGTATAGCACCCTGCCTCCTACAGATTCCTTCACAGCCCCTCCCATTCCCACCTGCTCAGAGTGAGTCACGTGATTATCAGCCCCACTGTGGGCTGCGAATGCCAATTCCAGAATTTGGTATAAGTGGAAATGCACAGTATGTTCTTTGCTGTATGTATGGCCTTTTCCCAGCAAACTTATTTGTGATTTAACTATGTAATTGCACAGCGAACATGTACTCCTTTTGAAGTTTTCAGAGTAGACATCCACTTGATGAGGCAGATTATTTATTATAAGTATGTGGGGTTTTATTTTTAATTTAGTGTGTGTGTATGTGTGTGTTGACCGAGTGTATGTATGCCGTGTGGGTGTGGTGGCCATGGAAGCCAAGGTGTTTGATCCCCTGCAGCTGTAGTTCGGAGAGCTTGTGTACCCCTCACATGGGTGCTGGGAACTGACCTGGGTCTTTTGGAAGAGTGCTATATGCTCTGAACCACTGAGCCATCTCTCCTGACCCATAAGCATAAATCCACTGATTGAAGCATAGGTACAGTAAATTCTTATATATTCAACCGTTCAAACATGATGGATTTGGAGGTAACTTTATACTTTTCAGACTATCAACATGATCAATGCCTTAAACATATCCATCACTCCCATTATCCCTCCCTGCCCCCCCCCCCACTTTATTAATATCATGATGATTCAGATCTTGTCCCTCGGCAACATTTTAGCACCACAAAGCTTTTCTCTCTTCAAGATAGTGTCTCACATTGTTTCCCAGACAGGCTTCAAACTCTCAGACCCTGCCTTAGCTTCCCTGGTGCTAGGGTGGCAGGTGTGGACTGCCTTGCCTGGCTCTGTAATGCTTTTATGATGTGGATGTGCTGACTCAGTGGTGTGCACGCTTAAAACTGGGTAGCTGAAGGAGGATCTCAAATCTGAGGCCAGAGTGAGACATTCAGTGAGTGCTTCAAACCGAGAATGTCAGAAAGGGCGATGAGATGGCTCCCCAGGTAAGGCACTCTGTGCCAAGCGTGACAACCTGACTTTGATCCTGGGGACCCACATGGTAGAGGGGGAAGACGGACTTCTGGAAGTTGTCCTTGGACCTTCACACTTACTCTGTGCCGGACAAGCACACACCTGTATATGCACGCAGGCGTACACACACTAAATAAATGAATAAACAAATGAAATTAAAATAACATTTAAAACAAAAGTGCTGAGACAGGTGTGATGGTGGCGCACACCTTTAACCCCAGCGTTTGGGAGGCAGAGGCAGGTGGATCTCTGTGAGTTGCGAGGCCAGCGTGGTCTACAGAATGAGTTCCAGGACAGTCAGAGAAACATAGTGAGTGCCTGTCTCTCAAAAAACAAAAACAAAACAAAACAAACAAAAACAGTGTTATATTTTTGGGTTTTGTTATTCTGAATATATTTCTCTGTATATACTGAAACTATCCCTTCCTATCCCAAGTTCCTTTTGACCCCTTTAATGATGTTCTTTGAAGACCAGTATCCTTGACATTAAAACAATCGGTTTTATCGTACGGCTAGCTTTCTGCTTTATGAGAGGATTTTCTGCTTTCTCCGAACTTTAGCTTGCTCCATCAGCCACTGGGAGCTGAAGGTTGGAATGCTGGCTGTCCTGGGTAGTTTCATCTCAATGTGACACAATTAGTCATCTGAGCAGGGGGAAACCTCACTGGGAAAGCACCCCTCCATAAGATCCGGCTGTAGCAACTCCATAGGGCTTTTCCTAATTAGTGACTGATGGAAAGGCCCAACCTATTGTAGGTGGGAACAACTCTGGGCTGGTGGTTCTGGGTTCTAGAAGAAAGCAGGTGGGGGCTGGTCAGTCGTTAAGAGCACTGACTGCTCTTCCAGAGGTCCACTTCAGTTTTCTCTGCAAGCTTTTGAGAACAGTCATGCTCTGGAAGACAATCTACAGGTTTTTGTTTCATAGCTGTATGCTCTTGAGTTTAGTGGTGAGGGTGCTCTTCAAAACTATCTACACAGGGGCTGCAGAGATGGCTCAGCAGTGAAGAGCACCTGGTGCTCTTCCAGAGGATCTGGGTTTGGTTCACAGAACCCATATGGTGGCTCACAACCACAATCTGTACCTCCAGTTCCGAGGAATCCAACACCCTCTTCTGACTTCTAGGGTACCACGTATGTGTGTAGTACACATATATACATGTAGGCAAAATAGTCACGCCATGAAATAAATCAATCTTAAAATTCAGAACATTTACTTAAAGTTGTTCTTACAAGAAATTCAGCACCCAGTTTCTTGGCAAGCAGAAGACTGTAGGATTGCATTGGTTGAAGGCATGCCGTACCAATGCTGTTATTGCCACAGTCAGTAGTGATTCTCATGGCTGCTGTAATGTGTGTGTCTTGAAGCAGTGTGTATGTAACATTTTACAGTTATAGATAAATAAATAAGATATCAAGTTCTTTTGCACTTGTACTTTTAGAAATGAAAATACCAGCTGGGTGGTTGTGTTACACGACTTTAATTTAGCACTCAAGAGGCCCAGGCAGGTGGGTCTCTGAGATTAAGGCCAGACTGGTCAACAGAGTTGAGTTCCTGGGCAGCCAGAGTTACACAGAGAAACACTGTCTCAAAAAACAAAAGAAAAGAAAAACAAAAAACAAAACAAATTAAAAAACAAACAAACCCAGATTCCTGTTGAAATACAGTTGCTACTAGCCATAGGCTAACTATTCAGTTTGTTCAAGTAGGAGACTAAATATTGGTATGTAAATAGGCCCACACTCTAATCCTGAAGCCTTATATGGCAAAGGGGCTTTGCAGACGCAGTTCAACTCAGGAGCTTGAGAAGGGACCGTTGTCTTCAGTTACCTGTCTTCAGTTACCTATAAGAAGGTGGAGAAGTAGCTTTTATTCTCCAGATGTTAATTGTCGTATCAGAGACTTACTGCTGAATAAGCTCTTTCTAGCTCTTTCTGAACGCAGGCTGGCTGGTTTAACTCAGCTATTCCAGTTCAAACCCCTCTCCATGCTGCTTGATTCAAATTGGCTTCTTTTGACTTCTGGCTGAGTTGCTCTGCTTGGGAAAACTGCCTCTGAGTTCCACAAACTGAACTGCTCTGAACTACATTGAGCTCAACTGCACTTAAGTGAACTCATCTAAACTCCATGGCGTTGCCTGAACTCAACTGCACAGCACTCACTGAACGGCCCTCCATCCCGACTCACTCTATGCTGCTCTAAAGTAGCCTCTCTTCTTGTCTGTTCTTGTGAACGTTGGCCATCTTCTACCTCTGACTTATTCTGTCAAGTCTTTCTCTGATTCGTCACTTTGTCTGCCCCTCAATTAGAGTCACTTTCAAGCATGGCTGCTTCCTTCTACAAATCAACTTTAGCTTTATTGCTTTTGATTAAATGTGTGTGCTAAGGGTGTGTCTGTATTCCAACCAGAGGGATTAAAGGTGTGTTAGTCTAGCTGGATCACACAGACTTAGAAGATTTTGGGATATGATCCCTTGCTAGAGCAGCCATGTTGTCTGATTAAAATTCCTCTACAAGAATATTTGACCACAGGACAGAAGGTAGCACGATGCAGTGACTAAGGTAAGGGGGACTGTGGGCTATGCTGGTGGCCTTGAAACTGGAAGAAGCGCCGGGTGTGGTCGTGCGCACGCCTTTAATCCCAGCACTCCGGAGGCAGAGGCAGGCAGATTTCTGAGTTCGGGGCCAGCCTGGTCTACAGAGTGGGTTCCAGGACAGCCAGGGCTACACAAAAAACCGAAGAAATTAAAAAAAAAAAAAAAAAAAAAAAGAAGGAAAGAAAGAAACTGGAAGAAGGAACCCTTAACCAAGAAACACAAAGACCACAGCTCTTAACGCTGGGACAGGTAAAGAAACATTGTCTCCTCATACCTCTACAGAGTATGTCCTGGCAGATGCCTTGATGCTGGCTCAGTTAAACTGACTTTAGACTCCTGGTCTCCAGGCTGTAAAATAATATAATATACTGCTTTACTGAACATACATGTTACAGCATCCATGGGAATTAACACTGTCTATGGCAGTGGCCACACTGGTATGACACACCTCAGATCAATGTGGTTCTAGAGTCTTCTGATTGCCAAGGAAGCCTATGTGTCAAAGCTCATGAGCTCTGTTTCTTTACGTTCAGACACACCTACATGTGTCCAATATCAACTTATCATAGAGTGCTTTGTGAAGGACAACCGTGCCTGCTAATGACATTACCCATAGCAGAATCTCAGAACTACAGTCCATGACGAAGGCTCACTGCCAACGTCATCCATTGCTTTTCATCAGTCAAGACCACATGTAACTGGCTCCCCCCCTCCCCCGAATCTGATACCGAAGAGAGATGTTTCAGTTCAATTCAGCTTTCTTTTTGGAATACCAGAAACATCAAGTAGATGCAATTCACACTTCTTTTGATAACTTTGTGTCACTTAAGAATTAGTGACTTGGTAGTGGCACAAATCTTTAATCCCAGCACTCAGGAGGCAAAGGCAGGCTAACCTCTGAGTTCGAGGACAGCCTGGCCTACAGAACAAGTTCCAGAAAAGCCAGGGCTATGCTGGGAAACATTGTCTTGAAGGAGGAGGAGGAGGAAGAGGAGGAGGAAGAAGAGGAGGAGGAGGAGGAAGAGCAGGAGGAGGAGGAGGAAGAGCAGGAGGAGGAAGAGGAGGAGGAGGAGGAAATTGTGACTCAGAGATAAACACAAGCCCTTTCTGTCATTGTTCCTCCAAATCCCCCTAAGTATAGAATCCAAACAGCTACTGCAGCTACTCATTAAATCTCACTGGACATTCAGAAAAGGAAAGAAATAGAGGTGAGATGACTCAGCTTTGTTTACGTCCATGTGCAGCTAGGCAGGCCTGCATCAAAGGTGTCAGGTGATTGAGACACCTTTAATCTTGCCTTCAAAAGGCTTTCTCTACACAATGGTCTTTACAGCAGAGCTCTGCAGGTTTCAGCTCCAGGCCCCACGTGTCTACACACGTGTGAGGGTGTAAGAGCAGCTACCAGTTGTTAGGAGGTGTAAAGGCTCCTTTTGAGGATGGTGTGAGGAGCTGGGTGCGGTGCTGGGCACTTTAATCCCTGTACAATCCCAGGGCTGTGACGGCTGAGAAAGGATGATGGCTGAAGATCTGAGGCCACCTTGGGCTTCACAATGACTACAAGGCCAGCTTAGGATACACGGTGAGATCCTGTCTCTAAAAGGCCCAAATGAACAACTATACAAACAAATTAATTTTGAAAAATGCAAGTACAGGCTGAAAAATGGCTTAAGATCACTGTCTGTTCTTTTCCATAGGACCTGGGCTGAGCCTAGTGCCCATGTTAGACACCTTACAACCACCTCGAAGTATAGTTTTAGAGGATCTGTTGGCCTCTTCTCTTCTAGCCTTCACAGGCACCATCTTCACACACACACACACACACACACACACACACACACACCTAAAAATACAATAAAACTTTAAAAAAATGTAAATACATGTTGTGGTACTTTAAATAGGAATGACCCCATAGCCCTTTTCATTGGCGATCCTGTGAGGACAAGATGTCGCTATGAGTGTCTCTCAGTTTCCATGGAGGATTTAGATTTAATAAGGCTTACACGATTAGGATTTTAGTTATTGCACCCAGCGATTGAGTTACCATCATTTCTGAACTAAGTTTGTGTTGTGTCTTCCTTCACGGTGACTCATCTGGGTTCAAGAAAGAAAGAGGACCTGCCCTGACAAGGAGTGGATCCCATACTCAGACAAGCGCATGTTGTCCTCTGAGAGTCCCCCTCCACCCACAGCAGCTGACTCAGACGAATACAGACACCACAGCCAAACAGTGGATGAACCTAGGGACCCTTATGGAAGAATAGGAGGAAGGATTGCAGGCCCTAAAGGCAATAGGACTTCCACAGAAAGGCTAGCAGAGTCAACAAACCTGGATCCTTAGGGCTTACAGAGTCTGAAGCACCAACCAAAGAACATGCCTGAGCTGGACCTGGGCCTCTCCACTCATCTGTAGCAAACATGCAGCTTGCTCATGACGTGGGTCCTGAACAACTGGGACAGGGGCTATCTTAAAAGCTGTTACCTGGAAAGGATTGAAGGAGCTGAAGGGGGTGGCAACCCCATAAGAACACCAACAGTATCAACTAATCTGGACCCCTGGGAGCTCCCAGAGACTGAGTCACCAACCAAAGATACACATTAGTTGGTATAAGACTGCTGGCATATATGTAACAGAGGACTGCTTTGTCTGGCCTCAATGGGAGAGGATGCACCAGATTCCTGCAGAGACTTGGTGCTCAGCGGGAACACAGAAATGGCCTGCAAATCCAGTTTAAACCTGTCTAAAGCCTTATAGATCCCATGAAAACAAAAACAAGAACAACAAAAAGATTTTAGGCAACAGTGAAACCCAGAATAACACCTTAGTCCCTGATGAGAACCTGGGCAAGGCTTTAAGACCCAGAGACAAATCTTAGATTATAGGCAGCATTGAGTAACTGGAGAAACACTGCTTCAGTAAGAACCTTGGCGAGGCTCTATGACCCAGTGAGAGCCCAGGGAAGGCTCTATGACCCAGTGAGAGCCCGGGGAAGGCTCTATGACCCAGTGAGAGCCCAGGGAAGGCTCTATGACCCAGTGAGAACCCGGGGAAGGCTCTATGACCCAGTGAGAACCTGGGGGAAGGCTGGAAGGCCTGAGGTGCCAGTGAGAGCCTGTGGGAATTCTTAGAGAACAGTAAAAATCACAGAAGGTCTTAGACTCCAGTGTCAACCTGTGAAAGGACTTTGGACTTGAGTTTCTCAGGAAGGCTTTAGAAAACAGAACCTGCATAAACCTGTAAGGCATAGTAAGAGTCAGTGAAATCCTTCATGTTGCAAAAGGAACTTAGGGAGGGCAGAAGGCCTTTGAAAAAGGCCTTGAGCCACTTTAAGAACAGGTAGAAAGTTGTTGGGTACAGGAAGAACATGAGGAAAGTCTTCACACTTCGTGAAAATCTGGTGATGGCCTTTTAGATTCCATGAGAACTTAAAAATTTTAGGCCCAGTTGAAACCCTGGGTATAAGCTCTATTGAGAACCCGGGCCAAGCTTTCAGACACAGAAACAACTTTGGAAAGACTTAGAATCCAGTGAGAACTTGGGGTAACCCTTAGGCCTCAGTGAGAATGTGTGAAGACCTCAGGTCTCTGTAATAACCTGGGAAGGACATAGACACCAATGATAACCCGAGAAAGGCCTTAAGCCCCAGTGATACCTGGGGACGCTAAGAACATGGAGAAATTCTTAGGCCCAATTGAGACCCTGAGGGAATTCCTTAAGTTCCAGTGAGTTCTTGTAGGTTTTATGGCACAGTGAGAACCTGTGGAAAACCCAAGACATCAATGTGACTAGAAAAGACTTTAGGTTGAAGTGAGAACATGGAGAGAGACTTTAGGTCCAGTGAAAATTTGTAAACTGATTTACACCCAATGCTGAAGCTTTAGAATGCTTAAAACCTCATTGAGAAGTCTTAGAAGTTTTAGTCTCCTGTAAGAAACTGAAGAAGGTCTTAGATACCAGTATGGATCTGGAAAAGCCTAAGGCCCAGTGAGAAAATGAGAAAGGCCTAAGGCCTCAAAGAGCATTCGTGGAAGGTCGTAGATTACAGTATGCATCTAACAAAGCTCTTAAATCTTAGTTAGAATCTAAATAAAGTGACCTGGGAAAGGCCTAAGGCCTCAGTGAGATGTTGGAGACCATCTTATTGTAAAGGCCTTAAACCACATGGAGAGCCTGCAGAATGTTTTAGGTCACAGTGAGAATGTGAGGAAGGCCTTCAGACCCAAAAACCCACTGAAGGTCTTACAGGAAGAAGAAGAAGAAAAAATGAGAGAGCCCAGAGACTCACACGTTTGAATGCTCAGTCTTTAGGGGTAGCATCACTTGACAGGGATTAAGAGGTCCTGCAAATCCAGATGTAAACCTCTCAGCTTCTTCTCCAGCAGCATGTCTGTCTGTGTGCTTGCTGTCTTGCTGCCCACAAGGATGGCGATGTGCTAAACCTCGAAACTATAAGGCAGGCCCAGTTAAAGGCTTTCTTTTATAAGAGTTGCTGTGGTCATGGTGTCTCTTCACAGCAAAAGAGCACTGACTATGATCTGATACTATTATAAGGAAAACAATCACCAGGGAACTATTAGTCTTTACTAATATAAAACATCCTATATTATTCTCCTGACACTCGGAATCTAGCTGGGAAAGGAAGCTTGCAGATAGCCAATGGCTGTGTATGTGTCTATGTGTGTAGGGGGGAGGTGTGGTATGTGGTGTGTGGGTGGGTGGGTGGTGTGTAGTGTGGTGTGCATGTGTGTGTGTGTTATGTGTGTATGTGGTGTCTGTGTGTATGGTAAGGTATGATATGTGGTGTGTGTGTTATGTGTGTATGTGGTGTCTGTGTGTATGGTAAGGTATGATATGTGGTGTGTGTGTTATGTGTATGTGGTGTGTGTGTGTGTGTGTGTATACACGTGGTAAAATATATGTGATGCTGGCACTTTGGAGGTGGTAGAGGAAGCAGCAGGAATTCAAAGACATTGTTGGCTGCATAGGGAGTTCGAGGCCAGCCTGGGTTTCCTGAAATGCTGTCTAAAGGAAATAAATGTTGTATAATATAAAACATCTCCTTTTGGCCACTTATATACATACAATTCTGTGGCACTAAATATACACATAATGTCACGCAGCTACAACTCGTTTCCAGAAGGTTTCAGCCTTCCAAATGGAAAACTCAACACCATTAAACAAATCTCCCCAGGTCTCCCCTTAGCCTGTCTACTTCCTGTCCCCAAGAGTTTGACCATGCTCACTACTACAAGCGGGAGCACACATTTTGTTCTTCTTTGCCCTGTTTCACTCAGCCAAAGTTTACCCACGTTGTGGCATGTGTCAGAATTCTCTTCCTTGTTAAGACTAGATACTATCCCACTGTATTTCACACACCACATTTTGTCTACCCATTTGTTTACTGATGAGTCTTGGGGGTTCCTCCTTTGGGCTAGTGAACGCTGCTGTGATGAATGTTGCTTATATGCGCTTGCATAACACACACTTGTTTATTGTATTATGTGTATTTATTGTATATGTACGTTTCACAAACCTCTAATCTGGAATTTGTATGATCTAGGGTAATAATAGGTTGGCTTTGTGTTTCTGTTTGTGTTCTTGTTTCTCATTGAGACATGGCCTTAAAAAGTTACTCTGGCTGTCCTGGAATTCACTCTGTAGACTAAGCTGGCCTCAAATTTACAGAGATGTGCTTGCTTCTGCCTCTCAAGTGCTGAGATTAAAAAGGCGTGCACCATCATACACAGAAGGAACCACTTTAAGGTTCCTTTGGGATACTGGCTAGAAAGCCTGGACATACTTTTGAATTCCCTGGGTCTTGAAATTCTTCCCCTCTATACCACACTCCAGATCAACTGTGTCATAGTCCTTGGAAGTGGAACTCAGGCATTAGTGTCAGTTATAAATCTTTTTTTTTTTGGGGGGGGGGTGGTGTCGAGACAGGGTTTCTCTGAATCACCTTGGCTGTCCTGGAACTCACTTTGTAGACCAGGCTGGCCTTGAACTCAGAAATCCGCCTGCCTCTGCCTCTGCCTCCCAAGTGCTGGGATTAAAGGCGTGTGCCACCACCGCCCGGCTGTCAGTTGTAAATCTTACCAAGTGATTCAAATGTGCAGCCAAGTTTGTGAATTGCTGCCCTAAAAAAATCAATTAGTGAGCATTTGTTATGGTTGGGATATAAAATGTTCCCCCACGGGCTCATTTGTTGAATGCTTGGTCCCCGGCTGCTGGCAATAATCTAGAGTTCGTTCTGAATCTGTTAGGTGGTGGGGTCTGGGTGAGGCAGGTGGCTAGGGTGAGCCTCTGGGGGGAACTTGTCCCTGTCCCTCCTCTCTCCCTCCACCCTTTCTCTCCCTTCCTTCCCTCCCTCTCTGCTTCCTGTCAGTCAGGAGGGAAAGAGGCTCCTCTGTCACGAGTTCCGGTTTCCAGAATGGTCTTTCCAAGGGCATGAACTAAGCAAGCACAAACTGAACCCTCGGAATCTGTGAGCTAAGTAAGCCTTCCCTCCTTTCCATTGTCCACTTGGGTATTTTGGTCGCTGAAATGCAGAAGGAACATAATACTGTCTCACCTGCCGCTCCCTCTCTCTCTCTCCCTACAGTTAGTGGACAGGCAATTCCACTGACCTGCTCTCAGGCCCCTAGCAACTGCTTAGGTCATCATCTGCCGCTCACTGCTAGGACTGCCAGCCACCCCAGTGCAAGCTCTCCCCACCTCTTCCCTGCACACACACCCTTTCTCTCCCCTCCTGGCTTTCCTCCTGTCTGTCTGCCTGTCTACACATCCACTTGTCTGCCTCTATCCCTTTCCCAAGCCCTCAGTCTTCTCTCCTCCCCAATAAACTTATTTTACACCAGGTCTGTTGCATAACTGCTCAGAGGCACACCCTGGCATGGGCCCGCCGGAGGGACCCCCTTACCACGTTATATTTCATAACGCCTACACATTCCATAGCACATCACGGACTTGCAGACCTTCCAATCCAATGCAGTTGAATTGACTTCACTTCCTTACATTCAAGACCCTCCAGCCAACGTACTTTTAACACCTATAATTTAAGATCAGAGAAGTTGATACGGCGGCACATGCCTGTGATCCCAGCACTGGGGAAGCTGAGGCAGGAGGATCATGAGTGCAAGATCAGCCTGGGATACACAGTGAGACAATGTCTGGTCTGCCCAGCGCTCATGGTGAAGGAAACAGGCTCTGCCAGAGGGCTGCTGGATCCTGTGTGCTGAAATGTGCACTACAAACCAGGAATGAGACTCTAGACATGTTACTATCAGCACTAAATAATTCTAACACAATTAGTACTTACTGCTGCTTGTGAATATGTAAAGTATTCAGAACAATTCCTGTCACACAGCAAATGCCATCTCTGTTCTAGCTTTTAGATGCATTAATGGGAGTCTTTGAGAAGGGGATTGATTACGTGGGGACGTTGTTGCTTGGCCTTTGGCTGAGGTCTAAGGTGAATATTTGAAGAGCATGTTTTTCAGCACAATGAGACTGTCGTAGCTAAGATTTCTGTTGCTTGTGAAGAAACGACATGAACACAGCAACTCCTATAAAGAAAAACATTTCATTGGGGCTGGCTTACCATTTCAGAGGTTCGTCCATTATCATCATGGTGGGAAGTGTGGCCGCATCCAGGCAGGCGTGGTGCAGGAGAAGGAGCTGAGGGTAGCAGGGAGTGAACTGGCTTGAGCTTCCAAGACCTTAAAACCCACTCTCGAAGTGACACACTTCCTTCAACAAGACCACACCTACTTCAACAAAGCCACATCTCTAAATGGTGCCACTCCTTATGGCCCAAGCTTTCGGACACATGAGTCTATGGAGGCCAAACCTATTCATATCACCAGAGACTGAATGGTACAAAGGCTGAAGTAAAAGAGGGCCATTAAATGGTTAGATGCACTAGAAGTTTTAAAGCCCGAGACTAAGTATTTTATATGCCTATTTATATGTGGATTCATATAAAATTGGTGTGTTAGTACAATGCTAAATACAAATATAGAGAAGATGTCTATAAAAGGTCATAAGAAGGGGAGCGATATATAACTTGACTTACATAGTGCATGGTAGGGCCTGGATCTGAACCACAGAACTGTGGAGGAAAAAAAATCCCTGTGTAAAAATAAGCAAATTTGAATATAAAGGAATATACAAAAAAGAAAGGCTATTATTAGTTTTTAGAGTCAATTATGCAAGCAATTAGAGAATTTCAGTGGTTTCATAAAATTTTATTACAGTGAATTAAAATATAGAAACACATACCGCTACATTGTTCCAAGCTTGAATGAATGAAAATTATGAGGGAATGATTGTTTTGAGGTAGGTTGGTTTGCCTGTTTTCTGTCAGGCTCCTGGCTGACCTGGAGCCCACAGAGATCCACCTGCCCCTGGTGGGATTAAAAGCACGCACCACACGCTCATATGCTCCGAAGAAACGATCTTTATAGCACAGTGGGAAGGAAGTAATCTTCTATCCACTTTGGTGAATTCAATGGAAAGGTTCTGGAGGATCTGAGCAGGTACCTCATGATCTTTATTGTCTCTAAATGGAAACAAAATAACCAATAAGAACATATGAGGGGGTGGCAAGGTAGCTCAGCTGGGAAACCCACTTGCCTTCCAGCCTGAGTTTGACCCCCAGTACCCACACGGTGAAAGGAAAGTTAGCCCCTTATTCATCCTCTGATCTCTGCACATGTCTGCACATGTCTGCACATGTCTGCACATGTTTGCACATGCACAAACACACAAACAAATAAACACAATGACAACAATTCTTAAAGAGTACACAATGTTTGAAAAGTCAAGATAAGGTCCCAGCAATGACTTAGGTTCAGAGTTCTAATAATCAGCACCCAAAACTAGGAATGGCTCTTTGCACTATAATCCCAGGGCTAACAGCAGAATTGGGCAGAAAGACTGCTGGGACTTGCCGGTGGCCAGCCTCACCATAATTTAACACAAAATGCTGAGTGCCGGCTTTAGTGAGCGCCCCCTGCTTCAGGGGATTAAGAGCAGGGCAACTGAAGACTTCCTCTTACATTCCCCACCCACCCACTACACACCACACATCACACACACAACACATCACACACCACATATCACACACCATATACACCACACACAGACACACAGACACCACAAATCACACATCACACACACTCAGGCAAGCATGCTCACATACACCAAAACCAAACCAAAAATAACCTCTCCCACCACCACCAAAACAAACAAACGCCCCAAATATCCTGGTGGAGTCTCCAAACTTCCTAACTGGTTCTCTCTTTGGCCAGGCCCTCTGCCTGCTTTCCTAGAAGCCCATCCTAGAGCCTGGTAGGGCAGGGCCCTTTTAGAGATCTTAATACGACCATGACAACTTGACAGCTCTCATGATGTCACACCCCGAATCACCTTCCCATCCTGCTTACATAAAAACCAAATCCCTCGGCAGTCTACTCACCCCCCACCCCACCCCTCCCCTCCCCAGAGCCAGCATCACTCTTTGGCCCAGCTGGTCCCTCTGCCCCATTAGATTCATCCTCAGCCTACTTCACCAGACTGGATCCTTTTTATCCGTTAAATCTCAGCTTAAACGGTTCTTCCTTCTAAATGCCATATGCAAACTCTGCATTTAAATTAGACAAAGATACTCAATGCTCTTCTTTATGGCTGCCACCGACACTTGTTATTCAGTGCACACTCTCAGAACTCAAGGGGACAAGGCTCTAGTATCATCGTGCTCATCTTTAGCAAGTTAACTGAATCCCAAGACTTAGGTAAGGACTCCAGTGGGCAGCAGGAAAGTGGCTTAGTAGAACTGTCACTGGATTTCCTGCCCTGCTGTCTGCAGCACAGCTTGCTAATGACCCTGGTCACATGATCTGCTGGTTGTCACCCCAGCACATCTCAAGGTGCCACTTCTTTGAGAATTATCCCTTCTTGACTGACTATAAGATGATGGTTTGCCTGCTGTCTATGTCTAGCACTAGAATATGTGTAGCATATGCTACAGACTCTGTGAGTGCCTTTGTTCAAGTCGGGCCTTCAGAGAATTGGCTGAGGTCTCTCCACAGCAGAGAGAAACCTGCTTTTACTGTAAGAGTTGGCTACAGAGTTAAATGTCAATCTTGGCTAAAAACTGTCCTCAAAGGGACATCCAGAACACTTGAAGAACCATTTCCTGGTACCCCCAAGCCCAGTCAAGTAGACACATAAAATACTCTCGGTGTGACCTAGGGGAGACATATAGAGTGGCCAACTGTGCAGAATGTGGCCATAGGTACTATTAAGACTTTATGGAGGGGGGGAAGGGACTGGAGAGATGGAACTGACTGCTCTTCCAGAGGTCCTGAGCTCAATTCCCAGCAGCACATGGTGGCTCACAACCATCTGTAATGAGATACAATGCCAATGCCCTCTTCTGGTGTGTCTGAAGACAGCAACTGTGTTCTCATATAAATAATAATATAAATAAGAGAGAGAGAGAGAGAGAGAGAGAGAGAGAGAGAGAGAGAGAGAGAGAGAGAGCGCTTGGATCTCTTGCAGAGAACTCAAGTTCACTTCCCAGCTCCTATGTCAGGAGGCTAACAACTGCCTTTAACTCCAGCCCAGGAGATCTGAAGCCCTCTCTGGCCTCTGCGGGAACCCACATACATGTGGCGCACAGATACGTCCACATAAATAAAAATAAATCTTAGTAAGATCATTTGGCAAGATGGAGGCCAAGCGAGTTTCAGTGAGCAGAAGCTTTGGTGAAGACGTCGAGGGTGACGAGGCAGAGAGGATGCTGGAATATTCAAGGGTATCCGTGGAAAGAGGGAAGACAGTGAGGAGACTGAGTGGGGTAGGTTGAAGGGAAGAGGATAATCTAATTGCTTCTATTTCCCAATGAAATGGGATACAAGCTCATCTGATAGAGGAGGAGGCCTAAGAATATTCTGAGAAAAAGCACAAAGTGTACACTGGCTTGGGAGTTTGTTTGCTTGCTTTTGAGATTTTGAGACGGGGTCTCATGGAGCCCAGGGTGACCTCAAATTTGCTTTATAACTAAGGATGATCTGGTACCCCCTGATCTTTTTTGCCTCTACCTTGAAAGTACTGAGTTTATAGGCATGTTCCACTCACCAGCCATGGCTGTGCCCATGATGTCGGAGAGCACAAACTAGAATCGTGACGCAGGTGGGGACATTCGATCTTGGATTTATGATCCTGAACTTGAAAAGGTGCATAGTTCACATTTAGGTATTAAGTTTTAGCCATACCCAAGTACAGGCCAGGAATAGATAGTTACTGAAGGCCAACCAGAGCTGCCTTTATCAGGTAAGTACAGTGGGGTAAAGAAGGAAGGGGCTGGAAAATAATTATCAATATTGATTTTTGTTTAGGTACAAGCTCAGATTCTTTGAATGTCCTTGTAAGGTTCTTCACTGAGTAGACAAATGGGGAAGATACTTTCCTATTGTTAGAAAGGCACGAGAGGGTGAAATATTTCCGTAAGATACACCCTCAGTAAAATTACTCAGCCAAAGCGAATGGGGTTTTAAATATTCTATTATACATGTAGCAGGTAATGCGATCTCCCTTGAGATTTACTATGCCTGTAAACACAGAAAAAAAAGTTAAGACAATTATATTTTAATATGCACACATTTAAGTTGAATTAGAAGCTTTAAGTGTCACTTTAAAAACATCTTATTGTGAATTATAGTTTCACAGAATCTTGCAAAAACAGTACAGGGGTTCCATGCAACCCTCACCCAGATTACCCACACTGCATGTCACCAGAGCAGGACGTGGCACCAATGTCCCATGGTTCCAAGCCATTCTGTCACATGTAGAGAGGAGCAATCAGTGAAATTGGTACAACAACCGGGTCCTGATGAAGATGTCAAAAGTCAGTCAGAGCATCCCACAGCATTTGGTTGGGAAGACACAAAGTATCAGGACCAGTTTCCCCGAGACAATTACATTAGTACGCATTTCTCCAGTTGTAACAAGGTGTGCAATGTTTTTGTGGACCCACCCACTTCCTTCACCTTTTATTTTGCAGACCCTGCTAGTAAATCCAGACTTACAGAACTATTGCCAGGGAATATCAAAACTGTTCTCCCTGGCTTCTGGTTAAGATTGCTACATGCAATCTTACTCTAATACACTCAAGTATTATTTTATAAAGTTGCAAGGAAGTCGCCAGAAAAGTCAAACTTACCTATTCTCCAGCAGTCAGTCCATCTATGTAATACTAATGCTGACAAGGAGAGGGCTGGAGAGATGGCTCAGAGGTTAAAAGCACTGGCTGCTCTTCCAGGACCCAGGTTTAATTCCCAGCTTTTTTTGCAGGGCAGCTGATGACTGTCACCTCAGGCTCAGTGGATTTGACATCCTCTTCTGGCTGTCCTGGGCATCAGGCACACACATTGCAACCATACACATAAAAAGTACATTTTAAAATATTCAAGAGAGGAAACTATTTCAAAGCAAATTAACTGTTTTTGTTTGTTTGTTTGCATGCTTGTTTGTTTGTGTGTTGTTTTTATTTGTTTGCATGTTTGTTTTTGTTTGTTTGCATGTTTGTTTTTGTTTGCATGTTTGTTTGCGTGCTGTTTTTGTTTGTTTGCCTGTTTGTTCGTTTGTGTGTTGTTTTTGTTTGTTTGTTTGCTTGTTTATTTTTGTTTGTTTGTGTGTTTGTTTGCATGCTTGTTTGTATGTTTGTTTTTGTTTGTTTGCTTTTGTTTGTTTGTCTGTTTGCTTGCTTTGACTTTGTACCCAGATCATCTAACTTCCAATAATAGTGAATCCATTTTAAAAGAAGCAACTATGTAAGCACATATGCAAATCCGAGAGCAGACTTAACGTTTATTCTTTCATGGTCTTAGGGCCATGCATGTGAGCCCCAAGAATCCATGCATGTGAGCTTTTTTTGGAGACAAAAGTCTCACTTAGTTGCACAGGATACCCCTGAACCAACTCTTTTTGTTTGTTTGTTTTTTGTTTTTTGTTTTTTTGAGACAGGGTTTCTCTGTGTAGCCCTAGCTGTCCTGGAACTCACTTTGAAGACCAAGCTGGCCTCGAACTCAGAAATCCACTTGTCTCTGCCTCCCAAGTGCCACCATGCCCAGCTTGAACCAACTCTTTACTGGCAGGCTTTGAACTTGGCATCCTTATGCCTTGGCCTTCCAAGCATCACAGACTACATGGTTTCAGCCCTTGACCTAACTTTTATTTTTGGGTTTTGAAACCCAGTCTCCCTCTGTAGGCCAGACCGGCCTTGAACTCATAGCACTCCTCCCTAACTTTTGAAAACAAAGCTTAGACAAGGCACCGTAAAGCCGGGGGGGGGGGGAGGCAAACTCTATCGGAGGTAGGACATTTATTTTTCACAAGGATACAGCTTTGCGACCTGAACCTTGTAGAATTCTAAGTACAGCTGAATTGAAGCTACGAAATTTCAGGTGATTGGAAATAGGACTACCTGTCACAGAAATGAAGCTACGAATAATAAAGGGACGAAAAGGAAGGTTACTGTGCTGACCCAAGGGGGTGGGGGTTGCAGTCCAAATGTCCTAATTTAAAGTGTTCTAGATATGTGGTATCTGTGTATATAATGATTAATTTATGTACATCTGTACCCTGGCTATGTCCCTGAGGGAAGCTATGCATGGATACAAGGATGCATGGGCACCTGATTAGTTCAAACACCGAGTGCATCTCATGCCCAGATCTTGGTTTTAAGATTTATTTATTTATGTATTTATTTAATGTAAATGATACTCTATCTGCATGTACACCTGCATGCCAGTAGAGGGCATCAGATCCCATTACAGATGGTTGTGAGCATCCTGTGGTTACTGGGAATTGAACTCAAGACCTTTGGAAGATCAGCTGGTGCTCTTAACTGATGAGCCATTTTTCCAGCCCTCAGATCTTGTTTGTTTGTTTGTTTATTTTAGGGCAAGGACTGTGGTTTTCTTGTTTGGGTGGTGGACGTGCAAGAAAAATACAGGATGAGCCTGGAAGTACTAGGAAATTTGTGCTGAATCCTCAAAACAAACCCAAGAAAGTTAACAACACCCAGGAATCAACTTTAAAGAATTCTGAGAGGCCAAAGCTGGAAGAACTTAGACAGAAGAAGTATCTAAGGACAGAATTACATGACAAAGTATATATATATAAAATCTATATCCATGGAACCCATCTTGATAGAGACTGGAAACAGACCTTCCCAATGTAGATGGAAATAGAAAGACCTGCGAGCTGGCTAATAAACTTTTGTCAACCAGTGTACCTTGAGTTTCTTCTGAAGCATATGTATTAAAAAGATCCAAACTCCCCCTTCATGAAAGCTGGGGTTTGGGACTGGATAGATGGCTTAGTAGTCAAGAGAACTGGCTGCTCTTGCAGAGGACCTGGGTTTGGCTCCTGGCACCCCACATAGCAGCATTCTCTCTCTCTCTCTCTCTCTCTCTCTCTCTCTCTCTCTCTCTCTCATATATATATATGTATATATAATATATAATATATTATATATATAATGTTTTCAAAAGTTGAGTTTTACATATTAAAAACATCTTTTATGTCCATCTTCAGAGATTTTAGAACTATTTCCCACAGCCTGCAAAGCAATACAAACAGAAGAAACAGTAAACCCAGCACCCTATGCTTCCTCTGTCTAAAAAACCACTTGGGATGCTTGATGCGAATTTCCCATCCTCCCAATAGACATTTTTAACATTCCAGTGTCAGCATCCCTTCCTTCTTCAGGGCTTAGAACCTTTCTGAGCTTAGAATTGGACATTGTGACATTGCTTAAAAGCGTGTCATTAACATCGAGCATTAAAAGCTGAATCTTTTAAAAATGGTTTTTCAATGTATGAGATTAACTGTGCCACACACAGCATACTGTATTCTTCAGCCCAGGTTTGTATTTTGATTTGTTTTGTTTTGTTTTGTTTTCTGTTATGCTCCATTCTACTGAATGAGTTCACTTTTTAGCCTCCTTTGACAATGTCTATATTTGAAAGAATAAACCTACCTTTAAGAGTGTGCCCAGGCTGTGTGTGTAATTTGAAACTTTACACTAATAAAGTATGAATTGGGTTCAATCTCCAGAAGTTTGTTTATATCCAACTTCTTTGTGAGATGAGATTTCACTACCTATCTTTGGCTGATCTTGTATTCAACGTGTAGACCAGGTTAACGTCAATCTCATGAAAGTCCACCCACCTCCGACTTCTAAGTGCCAGAATTAGATGTATGCACCACCATACCTGGCCCTATATCAGCCTTTTCAAATGTTTATTATCTTCTTTGTCCTCCTTTGTCCTAGTTGGCTTCAACTGTCAAGTTGACACATCTAGATGTCAGCTATGAACACCAGAGATAAAAGCCTTGATGGAGGAGTTGCCTACATAAGACTGGCCTAGGGGGCTGGTGAGATGGCTCAGCAGGTAAGAGCACCTGATTGCTCTTCTGAAGGTCCTGAGTTCAAATCCCAGTAACCACATGGTGGCTCACAACCATCCCTAACGAGATCTGACTCCCTCTTCTGGAGTGTCTGAAGACAGCTACAGTGTACTTACACATAATAAATACATCTTTAAAAAAAAAAAGACTGGCCTATGTGCTATGTCTGGAAGGAGTTTGCACTGCTTGTTAATTGATGCGGGAGGGTCCAGCCCTCTGTGAGTGGCACTCTCCCTAGGCAGGTGGTTCTGGACTGTATAAGAAACCTAGCAAAACATGAGCCTGCAATCAAGTCATGGAGGTATGTGTGTGTGTGAGTGTGTGTGTGTGTGTGTGTGTGTGTGTATTTCATTCCACAAGTTCTGTGACTCTAGAGAACCCTTCTCCAAGTATCCTGTTTGTCATAGTGTTTTAAAAAGCAATGGAAAAGACACTGGGACACCCTTTCTAGGTAATCTTTCTTGAGTTTTTGACCTCCTGTTTCACTTTTATTTGTAAGCACACATACAGACATTTATGGCTTACTTATTTCCTCCTCTTCTTAGGAGCTTCCCCAAAGACTAGGTAAAAATGATGTATTTGCTACAATACATGCTTCCTTTACTGCATCTGCACACTCCTAATCTCATCTGGTGCTAAGATGGCTGCGTTCATACCAGAAGAACACCCCTGAGACTCAACAGCACAGGTTCTCAAACTTCCTAATGCTGTGGCCCTTGAATTCAGTTCCTCATATTGAGGTGACTCCCACCTATAAAAGGATTTTTGTTGCTGTGTCATAACTGTAATTTTGCTACTGTTATAAATTGTACTATAAATATTTTTGGAGATAGAGATTTGGCAAAGGAGAATTGCAACCTACAGTTTGAGAATGTTTGCTCTAGAGTAAATATCTCCAGGAGTTAGGTGGGCAGAGGTCAGTTAGCTTAAATGACGTAATTTTCTCCCTAAAGAAAAGGTTTTCAGTCAGTCTCCAAGTACACAGGATGTCTAGCCAGTTTATTCTTTGAGGTACATTCAAAAGGAGAAAAGCCAAGTATATATGCATACATCTGAGTTTTTGACCTTTAAACAAAATCAACTTCTTTAAAATCTCTTGGTAACATACTCTGGTCTGTTGGAAAAACCTAGAATGTATCCCTAAGAGGAGAACTTGTCTTCTATCAACTTAGTTTCCAAGTTGGATTCCATGGTTGGTTTTTCTTAACAGGTCAATAAGAAAATGGCATTAGTGTATACATATGAGCACATTCTACAAGAAACTCTAGGTCAGGGTGGTGCGTGTGCTCTGTGTGTGTGTGTGTGTGTGTGTGTGTGTGTGTGTGTGTGTGTGCGCGCGCGCGCGCGCATGACTTCAGAGGGAAACTGCAGAAGGCCTATTTATGCAACTCAGTCCGTTGGGAGGCCCTCTCCCTCAGTCTCCCTCCGTTCCGGAGGCTTTGCGGGGGGTGGGGGGTGGGGTCTGTGGCAGCTGCCTCTGCAGAAGGGTCTGCAGAGCCCATCGAAGGGCAGTGTAGACGAGGCTCCTCCCTGCAGCTGCTGTGCTCAGATGTTCAGACTCAGGAGTTTTTAGGCCATCCGGATGGGCTGTCAGGCCCTTCACTGGCCTGTTTGAAAACTGACATGAAGTTTCATTGGCAGGCAGCTGGCTCAGTCGCTGCGCAGAGGAGACTTGGGTGAGAGGTCAGGAGTTAGCGCCCCAGTGGAAGGCAGGAACACAGATTAGAACAGGGCTGAAAGAGCTTCCAAGATCAAAGGCAACCACGCAGCCCTGAGTTCCACTAAAACGGGCCTCCGCTCCTGCGAGCAGGTCAGTCCAATTAAATGACGGCACGGCCTTTATTTGATGTTGGGCATTGACCTGTTCATGTCTACACTGTAGATCAGACATTACTTCTTATTTACATAGAGGCACGGCCGCTTGCCAACAGCTGCAAGCACTTGCCAGTTGTCTGCACAGTGTACGCAGGACAGACTTTGGGAGTTCAGAGACAGCACCGCCTGACGGCAGGGAGTGTTGTCCCTGTCATTTGGAAAGACCCAGGTCTGCTTTTTCTAGAGGGTAAGTTCTCAAACCTGAGCAAAAGGGTCTACATGGCTGAATGGGTTTGTGGCACTTGGGTGGACTGTCTCTGAGTCGTTGGTGACATCTAAGTGGTGTTCCATGAAGGACCTCAAGTTTGCAATCTGCTTCGCAGTGAGGTGGGATTCCCTGAAAAGCCTACAGTGCTCGTGGGTCAGTGACGGGCGTAGAGACGAACCACTTTGGAGTACTGGGCATGAACAGCTATTTATAGAGCGGAAGCCTATCAACTGTGATTGGTCAGCACACGACCTTAGATCGGACAGTGGGCACTCACACCACCGAGGTCTCTGTGGAAGAAACACACAGAAGGAGACGAGGAGAGTGCAGACGCGTCAGCAGGCCGGCCACTCATGCCACTTCAGCATTCAGCGCTCTGACTTCTGGGAATACTCAGGAGCATGGTGTGGCATGCTTCTTACTTAGCAGTGCAGTGTGCCAGGTTGGCTGGCCACCAGGTCACATGTGCGTTTTCTGCTAGGAAGTCCCACATAGCCAAATCCACATTATCTTGATCGTCGGTTCTTTATATAATTCTTCATACAGAAATTAAAGAGACCAGGGCCATTTTCAAACAAAGTCAGAGTGGTCCCCGAGAGACACAGCTTGAGATTTGATGCCTCTGTGACCTTTGTTATTAGCTATTTGGACCTCACTCATCTCTGTTTCCTGTGCTCCTCTGTTGGCTTCTAAGAACAAAACCAGGCAAAATACACGAGGGATCAATGGCGGTCCTACTTTGTTGTAACTGTGATAAAGACTATAACCAAAAACAACTTAGGGGGAAGAAGTGCTTGTTTGGTTTTTACATCCCTATTCTAACCCAACATTGATGGAAGCAGGAATTCAAGAAGGACAGGAATCTGGAAAGACAAGAACTGTGGTGGAATACTGTTTACTAACTTGCTTCCCATTGCTCAATCAGCTTGATGTAATCGTTGCTGTCATAGTCGTCGTTGTCATCATCATCATCATCATCATCATCATCATCATCATCTTTTAAATACAACTGTGGTGATTTGACCGAGAATGGCACCTATTTGAATACTTGTTTCAAAGTAGGTAGAAATGTTTGAGGAGGATTAGGAGGTGTGGCCCTATTGGAGGAGGTGGGTCATTGGGTGTGGGCTTTGAGGTTTCAAAAGCCCATGCGATTCCCAGTTAGTGTTGCCTCTCCCTCTCTCTCTCAGCTTGACTGTCGGGTTGTAAGCTCTTAGCTACTGCTTCAGCATCATGCTTGACTGCCTGCTGCCATGCTCTTTGACATGCTATTTATGAACTAATCCTCTGAAACTGTAAGCAAGCCCCCGGTAAACTCCTTCTTTACAAGTTGCTTTGGTTATGGTGTCTCTTCACAGCAACAGAAAAGTAACAGAAAAGACAACAACCTGGGAGGTCACTTGCTCAGGGATGGTACCGCCCACAGTGGAACAGGCCCTCCCACAACAACCACCAATCAATAAAATGCCTCACAGATTTGTGTACAGGCCAATCTGATGGAGTTGTTTCTCTCTTGCCAGATGTGAAACTGACAAAAGAAAAAAACGAAACAAAGACTAAGCAGTTTGTTTCAGAGTGACAGCTATAGAAACAGATGTCAAAAAAAGTTTCAAGGTCAGGGAAGGGACTTCCTTCAGCTATATGGGGATGAAATTCTTGGTCCAAGTTATATGGTGTAATCACTACTGGAGGCTGTGAGAAGACTCTAGAAAGTTTGAGGTAATCCACAGGGATTCTCTTGTGGTTATCATAGGATGACCTGGACCTGGCCTGGCTGCCCCAAGTCCAGGGTTTTCATTTTCATGGCTGTGTAGGTGCTTAGCGGTACCTTGTAAGAGCCCTACCGGGTAGGTGACAATATGTGTTCTTCAAAACAGTAACGGATGCCTCTACTTGAGCCTTTGGAGGAACCAGATGGCAGGGACAGTTAGTGAAGACCACACACTGAAGGGATGCTTCAAGTATAGCAACTCTTCATAACCTTTTGTTTTTCAGTGCTGGGGACCAAACCCAGGGCTAGCTTATACAGGGTGAGTACTCTGCCACGGAGTCACACCCTCCGCACAATCCCTCCATGTGGCACTATTTGCTCATGTTACCACACATAGCCCAGGCTAGTCTTGAACCCAATAGGTAACTGAGGTTTGTCTCACATTTGCAGCAATCTCCTGCCTGAGCTGAGTGGACAATCACGTGGTACCACTCTTGGCTTCCAAGACCTACTTTAAAAAGCTATGTTCTATTGGGTGTGGTGGTATATGCCTATAATCCCAGTACTTGGGAGGTGAAGGTCAAAAAATTGGGAGTTCAAAGCTAGACTGGCTACATAAGACCCTATCTCCAAAAAAAAAAAAAAAAAAAAAAAAAAAAAAAAATAAGCAAACAACAAAAACCTCAAAGATCATTGTTT
>NC_034602.1:64426466-64438958 GCF_900095145.1 Mus pahari
TTTCTGAGTTCGAGGCCAGCCTGGTCTACAGAGTGAGTTCCAGGACATCCAGGGCTACACAGAGGAAAAAAAAAAAGATAATCAAAAGGAATGAAGGTTTAATGACCAGATTTTTTTGTCTTGCTAAATTTGTGATATACTGAGCATGGCAGTCAGAACTGGAAATGCCATCTGCAGTGGTTTGTTATTTATTTATTTATTTATTTATTTATTTATATACTCCAGATTTTATCCCCCCTTCACCCTCTGACTGTTCCACATCCCATACCTCCTCCCCAACCTCTGTCTCCACAAGGCTGTCCCGCCCCCCCCCACCCCCACCCAACTAGACCTCTAAACTCCCTGGGGCCCCAAGTCTCTTGAGGGTTAGGTGTATCTTCTCTTATTGAACCCAGACCTGGCAGTCCTCTGCTGTATATGTGTTGGGGGCTTCATATCAGCTGGTGTATGCTGCCTGGTTGGTGGTCCAGTGTTTGAAAGATCTCGGGGGTCCAGGTTAATTGAGACTGCTGGTCCTCCTACAGGGTTGCCTTCCTCAGCTTCTTCCAGCTTTCCCTAATTCAACCATAGAGGTCAGCAGCTTCTGTCCATTGATTGGGTGCAAATCTCTGCATCTGACTCTTTCAGCTGATTGTTGTGTCTTCTGGAGTGTGGTCATGATAGGTCCCTTTTTGCAAGCGCTCCATAGCCTCAGTAATAGTGTCAGCCGTGGGACAGCCCCTTCAGCTTCAGTGTTTTTTTTTTTTGTTGTTGTTGTTTTGTTTTTGTTTTTGTTTTTTGAGACAGGGTTTCTCTGTATAGCCCTGGCAGTCCTGGAACTCACTTTGTAGACCAGGCTGGCCTTGATCTCAGAAATCCGCCTGCCTCTGCCTCCTGAGTGCTGGGATTAAAGGCGTGCGCCACCACGCCTGGCAGCTTCAGTGTTTTAAAAGCAGTCAATACACCAGAAAGGCTTCTGTAGCTGTCACTGAAAGAGCTAAGATCGGGAATCTATTGGCTCTAAGTTCGTACAATCTTTTGTCCTTGGAGAAAGGATGGACGACTTGTCTTGAGGCATTGAGGGGGTATGAATCCCCTGAGCTATTTTACACCCTAATGAAGAGCTAAGCACGCCCACTGCCTTAGTCAGCCAGTGCCATAGACAGCCAATGATTACAGAGTACAAAAGGTGTTTTTTTTATATGGTTCTGGTGGTTGGGCAGGGTAAGTGTGAATTCATCACTTGTGCTAGAACTTCGGGGGGAAAAAAAAACCATCACAAGGGTGCTTACACTGGATGGAAGTTTCTTCTGGTTCAGCTGTGACTTCTTCTAAAGGGGTTTGCAATGGTTTTTTATGGATTTCTGTGTCAGCCTTAAAGTGCATAGAACAGTGATTTGGGTGTTTTTCCTTTCCTTTTCGTTTGTTTGGTTTTGTCTTTGTAAACAGGTTTTCTCTGTGCAGCCATGGTTGTCCTGGAACTTTCTCTGTAGACCAGGCTGGCCTTGACCTCTCAGAGACCAAGAAGGTCTCGAACTCACAGGGGTCCGCCTGCCTCTTGCCTCCTGAGTGCTGGGATTAAAGCAGTGTGTGCATCACCACTGCCCTGTTGGGGGTGGGGGTGGTGTTTTTCTTTGGTTTCTTTTAAAGCAAATGTCAGCTCCAGCCGCTGTACCAAACGTGCTCAGGAACCCTCCAGGTGTATCGGTGTCCACTCATGCTCCCCGCTTGGGCCATTCCATTCCCTCCAGGCCAGGAATATACCTGCTCCTTGGAGTCCGCAGAGATATTGAGGACCAGCCCTGGGAGATATGCCCCGCGGTGGCCAAGCACAGCGGAGGATGCCCTGATTCTTCATTCTAACCGCAAAGCTCTGCTCCGGGCAAGCAAAGTTCGAGGGGACACGCGGCCCGCCTGATGCCCAAACTACGGGGTACTCCTTGCCAAGCCCTGGACCCTAAACCCAGGCCACAAGCTACACCGTGACCCAAAGCCTGGCAGGGCGGGCCATACAAAGGCAACCATTCAAGGTAGAACGCCGCGAGCAGCCAGCCAATCCCAGAGAAGATTGGGGGCGGGGCCTGCATCGTTATAGTCCCTGGCCTGACTATTGGCTGCCAGGGTTGTTCAGGCCGTCTGGCCCCTTCCAGCTTTGAATCTGGAGGAAGAAGCCTGGGAACATCTGGAGTGCCCTTCTCTGGATGCCAGGTCACCAAACCGAACCCAAAAGGCTCCCGCCACGCCTTGGTGCTGAGGATCTGGCGCTCACCGTGGGTCTTCTCGATTGCTCTGTACCTGTGCGTCTCGGGACGGATTTGAGTCCTGGCTTCTTGGCTTTCAATGCTACTGTTTCTTAGCCCACAAACCTCCGGGCTCCACCCCCAACATCACATTAAACTAGTGGTAGTGGTGCAAGCCTGTAACCCCAGCATTCAGTAGGCAGTGGCAGGGAGATCCTGGTTTAAAAGTTATCTTTGACTACATAGTTAGTTGAGACCAGCTAGCGATGCATGCGGTCCTGCCTCAGAAAGACGAGTGTAGTGTAGTGTGTGTGTGTGTGTGTGTGTGTGTGTGTGTGTGTGTGTGTGTATAGATAATTTAGTGAGAGATAGGCATGGCAACCTACCCATGATCCTGGTGCTTGGGAGGCAGAAACAGGCCCTTGGGGCAAACTAACTTGACTATTTAAATCAGTGAGCTTTGAGTTCAAACGGGGTGGGGGGTGGGGGGGNGGGGGGTGGGATGGGGGGGAGAGATGCAGTTGCTTGTCTTTTTGTTTGTAAGCCTAGTTTTAATGGCTAAACCATCTCTCCAGTCCTTCCCTCTTAATAAAGTTACCAAAGAAGACATCCAGTGTCAACAACCTCTGGCGTCTATATACACATGCGCATATGTGAGTCCCCACATCTGTGAACATGTGTACACACCACACACACAAGCTCTCCACCCCCCAGCCCCCGAAAAGGAGGAAAGCCAGAGATGAGAGGCATGTGATTATGAAATGATGGAAGGATATGCCTCTTCTGTAGAAGTGACAGCATTGTGTGGTGATTTCCCTCTACGACACAATCAAACATCGTGTGGAAGCACTGCAAATCAGCCTGGGGGTAAACAGTGAAAACTGAACGGGAAAGACAGTAACAAGTCCAGCACATTGACCCTGGAGTGTGGGACCGCTAGCTTAGTGGACAGACATGAATATAAGAACCCTTTTAAGGATGTAAAACTATCACTCAGCAAGAGATATTATGGGACAATAGAGAGTCAGCTCAGTGGTTAAGAGCAGTGGTTGCTCACCTGGGCTCATCTCCCAGCATCCACTGGGCTGCTCACATAACTCCATCAAAAACTCTAATTCCAAGATCTAATGTCCTCTACTGACCTCCTCTGGCATCGGGCACTCACAGAGTGTCCAGACATGCATGCGTGGGGGTAAAACACTCACTCAGAAAAGGTAAATATTTGTTAAGAGGTGTCATGGCGAAGGTCGGTGA
Organism: Mus pahari; assembly: GCF_900095145.1. Classification (NCBI taxonomy): domain Eukaryota; kingdom Metazoa; phylum Chordata; class Mammalia; order Rodentia; family Muridae; genus Mus; species Mus pahari. The sequence goes on from NC_034602.1 coordinate 64,429,940, forward strand.
CACCCCCCCCCCCCCAAGACTGAGGAAGGGATGACAAAGCAGAAAACTGAAGATCAGTCTCTGAGGCAAAGGGGAAGAGCCTGGGAATCTCTCTTCCCGTAGAGGGAAGACCAACACAGAGCGTGTTCCAGGAAGGAGCTCCTGTGTGTTCATGGAAGTGAAGAACAGCTTCTGGAACTTCGGCACCAACAGTCGAGGGCTAGGGTGACAGAGATGTGATGTAGTGTGAAGATATCAACTAGGCCGCAGGAGAAAATGCTGTGGGGGGTTTCTGAGGTTGCTGAATCAGCCTCCGCACAGCTGAGCATGTTTAAAAATCTCCTGAAAAAAAAAAAAAAACTGGCCTTGGCAGAACACCCTTACGTGTAGCCCCACCACTTGAGAGGCTGAGGTAGTAGGACTAGGACTGATATTAGTTCAGGCCAGCCAGGGCTACCCAAGGGGTTCCCTGCTAACCAGGACTACACACTGAGACTCTGCTTCAAACAAAACAACGAAATGCCCTTAACTAATAGCATGTGGCCATAAATGCAGATCAATAAAGCATTGGTATTTACATGACATGCCCAGCATATGTCCAGGCATGTATGTTAGATAATAGTAGCTGATTTTTAGTGGATATTTATTATACCCTTGTCTTAGTCAGGGTTTCTGTTCCTGGACAAAACATTATGACCAAGAACCAAGTTTGGGAGGAAAGGGTTTATTTAGCTTACATTTCCCACATTGCTGTTCATCACCAAAGGAAGTCAGGACTGGAACTCAAGTAGGGCAGGAAGCAGGAGCTGATGCAGAAGCCATGGAGGGATGTTCTTTACTGGCTTGCTTCCCCTGGCTTGCTCAGCCTGCTTTCTTATAGAACCAAGACTATCAGTTCAAAGATGGCACCACCCACAAGGGGCCCTCCCCTCTTGATCACTAATTGAGAAAATGCCTTACAGCTGGATCTCATGGAGGCATTTCCCCACCTGAAGTTCATTTCTCTGTGATAACTCCAGACTGTGACAAGTTGACACACAAAACCAGCCAGTACAACCCTATAGCTGCTCTATGCGGATTAGCTGGAGCTGGGCCTGGTGTCAAACAGCAGAGTAGCAGTTATGAAGACTAAATAGGGAGAATGGAGAGTTCCAGGCCACTCTGTGTTCCTTGATGAAAATTTGTCTCAATCAACAACAAAAATCAATCCAGTTCAGTGCACGTGCCTATTATCCTCATGAGACCTGATGGACGCAGAAGTGGGGACTGGAAATCAAAGTCATCTTCCATCTTTCGGATCAGCCTGTGCTACAAGAGACCTGCTTCAAAACAAAGCATAAACAACAACAAAAAAATTCAATACTGATCCCATTTCTTCCACCAGTTCCTCTTGCCAGCAGGATGCTTGAATTCCTCATTTTAACCCGAGGATCCGTGCACTGCTGATGTTTTGGGAAAGCTTTTTGACTACCCTGTTTACTGAAGCAGCTGGTCACTCTGGCCTCACCTTTACACTTGCACACCCATGTGCACAGAAATGGGCTTAGGAACCCCGCAGTGGCAAGAAGGTAGACATAAGGTGGAAGGCAGACAGCATGGAAATTTCCACTCATATTATCTATATTGGTATATGCCATCGCTTTTCTGTTGGTGTGGTCAAACACAGCGACCAAGGCAACTTATAGAAGAAAGAGTTTCTTTGGGGCGTTTGGATGCCAAAGGTAAGAGTTCCATGATGGAGGAGTGGAGGCAGCAGGTGGCAGACAGATGTGGGGGCTGTCATAGCATCTGAGAGCTCGCATCTTGAAGACAAACAGGAGGCAGAGAGAAGACACTCAACAAAGCCTGAGTATTTTGAAACCTTGAAGCCTGTCCCCAGTGAGGTCACACCTCCTAAGCCTCCCCACTGGGAACCACGTATTCAAATACATACCTGGAACTCGTGGGGGACATCTCATTCAAATAGTCTCATTCAAATAAAGGTTGATTTTTCTAAGGGTGATTGTGGGGTAGAAATTAGAATCCCCTAAACTTAAGAATTCTATGAAGGTACTTATGGTAGAAGTTGCTGGTTGACCAGATGGACGCTAAGCCACACAGTTTCCTCTCTTACAGTGTTCAGTTATATTGGACTTAAATCTTGTTTATGTTTTTGAAGATTTTCCCTAATATTATTACAGACTATTCATTATGCCTAGCGTCCAATGTACTCAGTAACATTATAAGTTATATTTGGCTGTCTCTATATAGTAAATTAATTAGCGTAGAAATAACTTTGATTAGACAAAAAACATTTTTGTTGTTACTGTTTTGAGAAGTGAGTCTAATAAGTAGGTAAACCTGGAGCTTACTATGTAGCTGAAGATGACCTTGAACTCCTCATCTTACTTCTTCCACTAAGTGCTGGGATTACGGACATGCACCATCACACCTGGCCGAACTGCTTAATTCTGTTAAAGAAAGCGGAGTGACAGGAGAGATCTGATTCTTCTGTAACATGATTTAATGAGGCTGCTTGAGTTGAGAGCTGTTCTGCATCAAACAAGGAACACAAATCCCCTGGGGTTCTATTTCTGGCTCCACTGCAGATTTTGCTGTTATACCCAGAGCAAGATGGAACCTGTTAGCTCTTTTCCATCTGCAAAATGCAGGCAATGCTTTTAGTCCTTTTCCTGAAGATGCGGAATAAATGAGTACCATGAATGACCTTGACCTATTTTGTAATTGCAAATGCATCTTTATTCCTGTAATTTCACAAGAAATGGAAATAATCTCATAAGGGAGGCAATCTGACAAGTTAATACAAAGCTAAATCTTTAAAATCTAGACCAGCTGCTCTTTAAAATTCCAGTTTCCAAATTTGAATAAGAAAGATAAATATATCTTTCAAGTAATGAAACTAAGAGGGAGGCAAAAAGGCTCCTTCTAACTTGTGGTCAACTTGTTTGGGGAGAATGTTCTATTTTCAGTAAAAACAAGTAAGATTAGAAAGAACATCTGAAATACATTATTAAATTTTGAATCAAATGAGGCTGACTTGTTGGAAAAAAATTAAAGTCAAAGTGAATTTCTGGGTCCACAGGGATGTTCATAAGAAGTTAGGAGGTTAGTTTCTCATCTTAGCACTTTGGAGGCAGAGCCAGGCAGAACTCCGCGAGTTCGAGGCCAGCCTGGTCTACTCTGTGAGTTCCAGGCCAGCCAGGGCTACATAGAGCGTCTCTGTATCAGAAAGAAAGAAAGTTAGCTGAGAAGCCCATGACAATGTGTTTTAGGATGGCTTGATCCCTGCGAGATCTCTTTAGCAACCCCAGTCCTGAAGTGGGTAGTGAAGCACAAGACTACACTCTAACTCTTGGAGGCTGTGGCAGGAGGACCACTGTGAGTTCTTTTTGATACCCTGCCTTGACCGTGATGCTGGTAGCATTCATTGTTTGGACTCTGGGGTGCAGTTTACAAAGAATGAAGATGGGGCATTAGAGATGGCTCAGTGGCTAAGAGCATCGTTGTTCTTATAGGAGACCTGGATTTGGTTCCCAGAACATTCAAAGAGCTCACAACTATCCCCAATTCTAGTTCCAGGGACTCTGATGCCCTTCATTCACCTCCAAGAGCACTGAGCATACACATGGTGCATATACTGCACACACATGCAGGCAAAACATGCACATGTATAAAATAAACTTTTAAAAAGGATGAAGGTGATCTATAATCATACAGTTCCTCAAATCAACACACTTTTATTCACTGACACAGAAGGGAAATCACCCTTTCCTGTATGCTGGTATTCAGATGAAATTGGAAAAATAAGTATCTGTTTTTTGCTCTTGCTTACATTCTTCCATATTTTGTTATATTATTATTATTATTGTTGTTGTTGTTGTTGTTGTTGTTGTTATTGGTTTTTTTGAGACATAGTTTCTCTGTAGTCCTGGCTGTTCTGTCCTGGAACTCAGTCTGTTGACCAGGCTGGCTTTGAACTCAGAGATCTCTCTGCTTCTGCCCCCTTAGTGCTAAGATTAAAGGCATGCGCCACCACAGCCCAGCCTCAGCCTCTATAATTTTAAAGTCAGTTTCTCTCCGATGTAGGCCAGGCTAGCCTCAGACTAATGATCCTCTTGTTTCAGAGTTCCTCTGCATTCTACATAGCAATGGTTCAGAGGTCAGAATGAATGGAAAAGTATCTGGTTTGGAACTTACCACATATGTGTTAGTTGCTGAATTATTAAATTCAAGTTGAAATAACAAATCATTTATTTTTTTATTCTTTGTTGAGACAGGTTCTCACTGTGTAACCTTGGCTGACCTGGAATTCACTATAGTGTTATGGAGTTTGTGACCCCTCGGAAAAGACCATAGACTAAATCCAATTGTACATAAAATATTTATTGATTAGCTGCTAGCAGGATGAATAATCTCTGAGTCAAATTTGAGATTGCCAAGCAGGAAGGGTATGGGAAGGATCTTTAAAAGGAAGGACCACATGAAGACCTTCAATATCTAGGCAAGCAAGAAAAAACTGTTCTGTTCTGCCAAGTTAAGTGATTAAGACAACTGAAAACAATCTTTAGGTATCTGCATGCACAAGTTATAGAAGAAAAAAAAAACCAGTTAGTTATATTGTTACTAGTAGGTAATCATGATGGTACATTTTTAGTAGTCCCTGAACCACAGTTACTGGAAGCTTATCTTCCAGAGACTGGAGTCAGAAACAAATGGCTGGTAGGTACCAAGATGGAGGCCTAGCATAAAATGGAGCTTCTGTAGACATAACAGTAGACCAGGCTGGCCATGAACTCACAGAGACCCACCTACCTATGCCTCCGGAGTGCTGGGGTTAAAGGCAGACACACTATACTCAGCTTCACAAGTCACTTTTAGGCATTTCATTATGACCTTAATCAGATCGCAGAGGCAGAGTCCCAATTCCCAGACAGCCCCTGTCTGATGACCCTGCCTTCATAGTAAGGTGGTGCCAAGAACTGTGGACACAGAATGAGGCCTCAGGCTAGCTCATGACAAGTCCAGGAGTAAGGCTACTTTTCCTAGGTTGCTAAGTGCTAGAAAAAAGTCAACACGTCTTAGACTCAGACTTTGAAAAGATGACCCATTCCTGGGAGAGGCAGGGGTGGAGTGGGACCCGTGGAGTTCCAGGAAGGGTATATAGAGGAAGGACAGTTCTTCAGACATCACAAAGAAAGTCAAGTGATGACAAGCAGAGAAACATCATTCAGACAATGGTCAGGATTCAGCATCCTTTTAAAATCGGTCTGAGGAAATCCCGGTGGTGGTGGCAGGGTCGGGGATGGGGTGGGGTGTTCATTAGCTAAAACTTCTCATAACATACCATGACAGAAATGGTGTGTGTGTGTGTGTGTGTGTGTGCTGCAAGCATTTTTATGCTACTTTAGAGGAGACCTGTGGTTTCCTCACAAGTTTTCAGCATCACAAAGCACACACCTGTTTAGACAAGTTGAGGGAAAAAGCCTGATTGACATTAATCTCAAACTATGGCTGGGGAGGTGTTTTCCTTTGGTGGCTTTGAAGTACAGATCAGAGGTGCCTTCTTTGTCACCCACAAAACTTTGATGTATTCGTGGAGCTACCGTTCACAGCTCAGGGGTAAAGCCAACATGCGTCATCATTTCATGATTCGGTGGTAGATTTGTTAGGGAGAGCACAATTTGTTAATGCTTCATTGTGACTTTGAAATGCCCGTGGGATTTCTGGACCGGAAGCTAGCTCTGGATCCGATTCATTTGCATCCTTTAGCAAAAGACTGCAAAATGCGTGTGTCCAACTGCCAATAAAAGTGCTTGCCTTAGGGTGTACTGGGAGCAGGGGTAAGCCTGGGGCTTGCACATGCGGGGGCCCAGCTTTGAATCGTGACTTTGGTGTTGACTGTGTGCCCTCAAGCACACTTTATCCTTTCAAACCTCCTCATAAAAGACAAGAGGATAATAATATTCTTATTAAGGTGAAGCACAATCACATATTTAAGGTACCTGATATGTAAGTGGAAGATAGATATAATATTAATCTTGAGTGGAACTCTCATTTCTTAAAATCGCTACAAAGTCTCAAATGAAAAGGTTTAAATTTTGCTCTCTTTATTAATATGTATTTATGTGTTGGTTTATTTTGCTACTGCAGATGGGATCTAGAGCTCTGAAGGCCTGTGCCACCCAGCTTTTTCCAGTCTTGTTTTCACTTTAAAAGAGTTTTTTTTTTGAAAGTGACTCAACAAGTTTACCAGACTGGCTTTGAACTCACTCTATTGCCCAAACAGAACTTGAATTTGAGTCTCCTGCTTTTGCCTCACAAGTAGCTGGGAGTGCAGAACTGTCCTGCCAAAACCAGCTAAATTTTAAATGGACACACACACACACACACACACACACACACACACACACACACACAGCTCCCATTCCCTGACTTACCAAAGGATACCTATGAGATAAGATAGGAAAGCAGAGACAAGCCCTAGGTAGTCCATCCAAAGCTACAGATCTCCCATTTCTGTTACTACAGCAATCTATGGTTACTGTCGGCTACATCTCCTTGATTCATATAACATATTATACATAAAAGGATGCAGAGCTAGTGCTATAGTTTAACTAGTAATATGACCTCCAACATGTAAGAAATTCTACTATCCATGAAGCTTCTATAGAGAAAAATGTTGATTAAGTAAGGAAGCCTTCGCTTGCTCCATTTGCAAAACTAGGTCCGTCCATCCATCCACCTATCCATCAATCCAGCCACTCATTTATCTACCCATGAGACTATCCAGCCACTCACCTTTCTACCCATCTACTCAGCTGTTCATCTTTCCATCCACATACTCACCCACGCACCCACCTGTTACAGTCTAGGGATCTTGATGAGGTCCGTGGCTTTTGGACAGTTGAAGAATTAAAAAGCAGGATACGTCTTGATGTGCAACATGGAGCAGTAGGGAAAAATCTCAGATGCAGAAAACAGACTCCAGCAGTGATGAAAAGCATTCGCTAGGGTTAGGAATCACACAGCGAAGCACACGGAAAGACCTCCGGGAAGCAGAGCGGAGGGCTCAGGAGCCCCATCTCCTCCAAGACAGGGTGCTTTAAAGGTCTTTGCGGGATCTTTAGGCAGTCTGAACAGAAATAAGGACACCGATAGGTCTACAGCTTTGTGGTAAATATGTGTGGAACTGGCCTTGAACTGGTGTGGATGGACTCATGGCCGAGGGGCCCTACGAGCAGGAGAAAAAGCCTGCCAGGCCTTTATCTTGGGCCAAGAGTGAGAGGAAGAAGCCAGAAGTTTTCCTGTTTTAGTATCTATTTGTGGCCATGCTTATGTCACTGTCTACCAGGATCTGTCTAACTCCTAGTCTTACACACCCACGTGTCCACCTACTCCTTACACCCTCCTCCTACCCACACATCCACCCATCCATCCATCTACCTACTCATGTATCCATCCATCCATCCATCCACTCACTCATGTATCCATCCATCCATCCATCTACCTACTCATGTATCCATCCATCCATCCATCCATCCATCCATCCATCCATCCATCCACTCACTCATGTATCCATCCATCCACCCATCTACCTACTCATGTATCCATCCATCCATCCATCCATCCATCCATCCATCCATCCATCCATCCGTCCACTCACTCATGTATCCATCCATCCATCCATCTACCTACTCATGTATCCATCCATCCATCCATCCATCCATCCATCCATCCATCCATCCATCCACTCACTCATGTATCCATCCACCTATCCTTTCCTGAAGCTAAGCAGTGAAGTCCCAGTGTTAAACAGAGACTTGTCCTCAGAGTTTATAGCTTATAGATCTACAAAAAAGGGAAGGTTAACATGCAGCAATGCCCCTACTGGTGAGGTGGGGCTATGGTTTCTCAAGTCCCTGCTGGAGGTCCGCTCGGAACCCATGGATTCAGCCCTTTCTGTGATTTGCTTAGTTTTTAAGTGTTTCCCCCACAAAGGCTCATTCGGTTAAAGACTAGATGCCGAGGATGTGCTATTGGGAGATGGTGAATCCTGCAGGAGGAAGGGCTTCAATTAGAGAGGACTTCAAGGTCACTGGGAGTGTGAGCTTGAAGGAGGCACTGTCCAGCATCACAGGAGTGGTTCGGTTCTGCCAGTGTCTACTGTGTGTTCTTGCCCCATTTGCTGCCATAGGTCCAAACCAATAAGGCCAACCAATGTCCTGCCGAAACCTTTTGCCTACTTCCTGCCTATAGATGACAGGTGTCCTACTGAAACCACCAAGTACCCTTTCAATCTCTGTGCTCTTATTGCCAATAAAGTTTCATCACAACTATGTTTATACAAGTTATAAATTACACAATGACAAATACATATTCAACATTTATTTCTAATTATCTTATTTATATACCTTACTACATCCCTAATTATAGTGAGATCATTATGATCATGTAATGCTTGCAGAATCAAGGGATTTTTCCATGATTTTTTTTTTTTTTGTTGCTGTACACTTTTTAAAAGCGTTTATTTATTTTATGTTTATGAGTACTTTGTCGCTGACACACCAGAAGAGGGCATTAGTTTCCATTACAAATGGTTGTGAGCCACCGTGGGGTTGCTGGGAGTTGAACCCTGCCCCATGGTTACATTTCTTAAGCCTCCTTCTGTTTCTCTCAAGCCCTCCAGGAGTAAAATCGCATGGTAAGGAAGCCAGGAACCTCGAGAACCGAAAGCATTTGAAGAAGGGGACTAATGTCTTGGGGCTGAGACTGCACAGAAAGTTATTTGTTTCTAACACTGATTTGAGTGGGGAGACATTATCTTAATTAAAAATTACAGCACCTCAACTCGTGGCTCTGAAATGGAAAACTGTATAACTAGGGCAGATCCAAGTTGAACATTTAAAATAGTTCAAACTGGTCACACTCTAAATGTCACTGGCTCATCAGGGAAATGCAAATCAAAACAACCCTGAGATTCCATCTCACACCAGTCAGAATGGCTAAGATTAAAAATTCAGGTGACAGCAGATGCTGGCAA
>NC_034602.1:64439740-64445811 GCF_900095145.1 Mus pahari
GTCTCTAGCTGCATATGTAGCAGAAGATGGCCTAACCAGCCATCACTGGGAATAGAGGCCCCTTGGTCTTGCAAACTTTATATGACCCAGCACAAGGGAAGGCCTGGGTCAAGTAATGGGAGTGGGTGGGAGCAGGGGCGGGGGAGGTATAGGGAACTTTCGGGATAGCATTTGAAATGTAAATAAAGAAAATAAAAAAAAAAGTCACTGGCTCTCGGTAAAAATGAACGAACAAACAAACAAACAAACAAACGAGGTCAATCAGGATGAAAACATCCAACTCTGGTCAGACAGGGTTTCTGAGGATCAACTATAACAGGCTAGGCGCACACAATCAAACATTAGCAAACACAAGAACATGCCCTTTTAGGAATGAAAGCCAGAACGAAAACTGTTAACCAAGAGCACACATATCCGGTCAGTGAAATGCTTCAAGGCCAAAGCTCTTGCTTTGGATCTCAGATATTTTCTGTTGCTGTGATAAGACCCCATGGCCAAGGCGACTTATAAAAGAACACACTTAATGGAAGGGGCTTGGAGTTTCAAGGTGAGTCTACTACCATCATGTCAGGGAAATGGTGGCAGGCTAGCAGGTACTGAAGCGGTAGCTGAGAGCTCCTATCTTAAAACGACAGCCAAGAGGCAGAGAGAGAGAAAGACACAGAGAGATAACTAAGAATAGTGTGGACTTCTGAAACTTCAAAGCCCACTCCCGGTGATACACATTCTCCAACAAGGCCCAAACAGTCCTACCGACTGGGAACCAATATTCAAACATACAAGCCCATGGAGCCCATTCTCATTCAAACTGCCACCCCATGCAAGCCTCAAGTCTTGGGGTTAATCCTGAGCCCACATGGTGGAAGGAAAAACTCTCCACAAAGTTATCATCTGATCTTCACATGTGCACAGTGACATACACACTTCATGCCACATGCACACCATATGTACAATAATAACATTTAAAAATTATACAAAACATGAAGAAATAAACATTGAAAAGTAACAGAAAATGTAAATAATTGAGGTGAGTGTGTGTGTGTGTGTGTGTGTGTGTGTGTGTACACCAAAAGGAAGTTCCCGGAGAAATGATGCCCGGTCTCTTCTTTGATACTGCCCATCCTCTTCCTCTATCGATGCACACTGTCCTTAACGACACCCATGGCCCTGGCATCTCTGCAGGGCAGGCTCCTTCTTCCCATTGCTGCTTCTCCCACTGAGCTTGTAGATGTGTGTCTGGTGTTTGGGTTACTGGAGGCATCACTAATGGAAAGGATTAAGGTGGATCTCCTAGAACCTTGGCTGGTTCTCAAAAGAAAGGGGTGTTACATCTGACTGTGAGCCTGACTGTGCCCTCCGCTTTCTGGTTTCTTGGCCCTGGGACCATTCCCTCTCATGAGTGTCCCTGCTGTAATGCCATCCACCATGTTGTGACCCATTCAGGGAGACCTTTCCCAGAGCCTGTGCTATGGTGATTAAATGTTCAACCTTCTGTAATTTCGTATAGCTGCAGAAGATTTGTTTGTTCTTCATTCTAACGCATGTTAGCTATAGGTATCTCTCCAGCCCCACTCTTGCCTTAATTAATAATACATGGATATTTATTTGGCCCATGATTTCTATACCCTAGCCTATCAGTTCTTTTTCTTTTAAGACACTTAAAAAAATGAGGTACATATGTATGCGTCTGTGTGTTGGGTATGTGCATATGTGAGTGTAGATGCCTACAGAGCCCAGAAAAGATCCCTTAGAGCTGGATTTACAGGTGGCTGTGAACCACCCAACTTGAATCCTGGGTCCTCTGTAAGAGCAGGTGTGTACTCTTAACCACCCATCCCTTCAGCCCCCCCTCTCTGTCTCTCTGTCTCTCTCTGTCTCTCTATCTCTCTCTCTGACAGAGTGTCCCATAGCCCAGGTTGGTTGCAAATTCACTATGTAGCCAAGGAAAGCTTTGAGCTCCTGATCTCCCTAGCCCATCTCCTGAGTGCTGCTGGGATTACAGGTCTACACCAGCATACTCAGCCTGTGGCCGGCTTCTTTTGATTGCTGAGTGGGATTTCACTGTATGGATACACTTTATAGCTTTATCTATTTACATACCAGTGAATCTTTAGGCTGCTGCAAGCTTTTTTTTTTTTTTTTTTTTTTTTTTTTAAACAAAGCTACAGGCACTCATGTTGGTCTTGGAGGTTAGCTGCAACGTCCAACAGCCTCAGAGGTAACCAGGGTACTCGGCTTTTCCTCTGCTCTTTGCTTTGCTTCTAGCTCCTGATTTGATACCCAGCCTAACTGACCACTAGCTTCTCCCTAGGCCCACTCCAGCAGGCATGGTTGTTACACAGAGAACAGCGTCCTGGGCCCCTCTGAGCTCTCTTTACAGGGTCCTATTTCAGTAGCCAAGTATCCTTAGCTTCGAAGATGTGTCACTCACACCTTTGAGCGACAGCTCCACCTTTAGTCTTCTTCTCACAAAGCTTCCCCAGGTTCTGAAGAACTAAATCCTACAGTGAGTCTCTATCTCGTAGCACTTAAGATGCGTCTTCCTGACTGACCCTCCCGATAAAACTAAAATGAACATTGTTTCTTTGGAACGATGTGTATTCACACGGTGGAAGGAGACAGATGACTCTCACAGGCTGTCTTCTGACCTCTGCATGTGTGTCATGGCACGTGTGTGTTATGGTACACGTGTGGATATGTGTGTGAGTATGTACACCCACAGAGTAAATGCTTAAAAGTTTAAAAATAAATTAAAAAGCAGACCTTGGAATCCCATCAAAATAATGACTTATCAAAACTAGTGACTGCTGGTGAGACAGCTCAGCAGATTAAAGGCTGCTGCCCAGCCTGATGGCCTGAGTTTGCGTGATCCTCAGGACCCACACGAAAGGAGGGAACCCACTCTTGAAATCTGCCATGGATGAGCGAGCATACACACGAGACACATAAATGCAGTCAAAACAAATGAAGACTCATATTAAGATCAAATCAGAGTTGACAGCCTAACTTTAAAACCTCCCATACCCTCGGCTCCACCTGGGCTGCACACCCAGAATTGGATTCTGCCCTTGGCTTACCAAGCAGGTCTGACAACTTTTGAACTGGTCTAGTCCATGGTCGTTGAGATTTGCCCACAGAGCTGTCACAGCGATCTCAAACAGTCATCAAGTTTCTAAGTGCTTGCTCTTTGTCTCGGTAATAGTCCGACCCAGGGCTGGTTGATAAGTGACCATGCAAGCAACCCTTCTTAAAAGGGCTGCTGATTTTGATGTCAGAGTGCAATGTAGGCCACGGCTGGGACATGCGGTGTCAACTGTATGCACAGCTAGTGTGGTAGACATGTGGGGACCATTCTCTCTCTCTCTCTCTCTCTCTCTCTCTCTCTCTCTCTCTCTCTCCTTTCTTTCTTTCTTTCTTTCTTTCTTTCCTTCTTTCTTTCTTTTTGAGATTTCTTTCTTTTGTTCATTACCCTGTTTTTGAACCTATGATTTTTTTTAATTGTGTGTGTGTGTGTGTGTCCATGTGCATGTGTATGTGTGTTGGATCCCCTGGAGCTGGAGTTACAGGCAGCTCTGAGTTACCCATCTTGGGTGCTGGGAACTGAACTTTGACCCCTCTACAAGAGCAACTTAAGCTCTTAAGTGGTGAGCCATATCTTAATGTTCTTTTCTGTGTTTACCCACCATATCTATGCCTTTGAACCTGGACAGATGCCAAGTTCATGAACTTAGACAAATCTGTTAGCTCAGTAGCCAGATTGCCTGGGTTTTGTTAAACATATAAAGACTGTATCTGAGCAGATAAAGATGCCTCAGTGGACAGAGGGGCTTCAGTGTCCTGTCCCCCCCCCCACCGGGGGTAGGCATGCACAGCGGGAAGGTGGCAAGCGATAAAGTGATAAGACATTTGTGGAAATGAAAGGAAGAAAACATGTAATTGTTTAAGGAGGTGACTTCCTTGATTAATTAAACCTAAACTTTATTTTACGGTTAACACTGGTAATGGTAACATACCATTGGGCTTGATTTACTTCAGCAGGTGTCTTAATTGGGGTTACTATTGCCGTGATGAAACACCATGACTAAAGCAAGTTAGGGAGGGGAGGGTTTATTTGGCTGACACTTCTACAGCACAGTTCATCATTGAAGGGAGTCAGGATGCAGTGGCTGGGAGACAGGAGCTGATGGAGAGGTCATGGAGGGCGGGGTGCTGCTTACTGGCTTGTTCCTCATCTTTGCTCAGCCTGCTTTCCTATAGAACCCAGGACCACCAGCCCAGGGGAAGCACCACCCATGATGGGCTGGGCCCTTCTCCATCAGTCGCTAAGGAGGTTTCAATGAGGAAATGTAGAGATCAGGTTGGTCTGTGGGCCTGCCTGTGAGGGGTTTTCTTAGTTGGGCTAATTGAGGTTGGAAGAACCACTCTAAGTGTGGGTAGTGACGGCTAATGGGCTGGTGCTGGACCACAGGAGGAGAGGTGAGCTGGGTACCAGTTTTCCTGGATTCTTCTACTGCTCTCTGCTATTAAGTGTGGATGTAATGTACAACCAGTGGCTTCAAGCTCCGGGTACTCTGTCTTCTCTACAACGATGGACCGTGACGTGGAATGACGAGCCTAACAAGCCTTCTCTGTCTCAAGTTGTTTTTTTGTGAGGGTATTTTATCACAGCAACGGCTGGTGTGTGTGTGTGTGTGTGTGTGTGTGTGTGTGTGTGTGTGGCTAAGAACATAAGATATCAAACCCTGCTGGGTGTGGTGGTGCACGCCTTTAATCCCAGCACTTGGGAGGCAGAGGCANCTTGGGAGGCAGAGGCAGGCAGATTTCTGAGTTCAAGGCCAGCCTGGTCTACAAAGTGAGTTCCAGGACAGCCAGGGCTACACAGAGAAACCCTGTCTTAGGAGGGAAAAAAGATATAAAACCCTTAGAATATTACTATCTGTGGATTACATTTTCAAAGTTGATTTGGTATACGCCTCTGTTCTGAATCAAATTCTTCCTTTCCCAGGAAGCAGTGCGCACGGGGGTGGGTGCCTGGGCAGGTGTGTTGCTCTCCTGGGGTTGGGGAAGAACCACGGAGCATCTGATAGCTGAGGATTTGGGGGAGCAAGATCATATAGATTTAATATCTCACAATAGGTCATCCTTTGGGGCTAGTGAGCTGTCTCAGTGGGCAAGGGCACTTGCTGCCAAACCTGGCAGCCGGAGTTCAATCCCCGGAGCCCACATGGTAGAATGATCTTGCAAAGATTGCCCTCTGACCTCTATATCTCCCCCTCCCACCCCAGAAAGAACACGTAAGTGTAAACAACTTTAAAGAAAGACGACTCCCCTGGTCTGCTCGTTTATGATGCAACTTAACATTTTTTCCATTTTAGCAGTGAATAATTTAGCAAAACATTGCTTTAATTTTTAAAATTTATTTTATTTTTTTGTGGTACTAGAGGTTGAACTCAGGGAGAACCTCACACCAGGGGAGCACTGCCCAACTGAGGTAGAGCCCAGCCCCCACATGGGAGCTGAGTAGCACAGTATAAGGAAAGCCTCTGGCTGTGACTCCAACTAGGACCACTGGAAAATGAGAAGCCTGCTGCTGTGGTATTTACTAGAGGGGCTTACTCAGATGTCAGTGTGGAGACATGCCTTTTTCTGGTGTTGTGAGCCTCCTCTCCTCCATGAAACAAGGCCTGTCATTTACTAAAGAGCATCCAACGTCAGACATTCCCTTAATAGGATTTCCCTGTGAGGTTCCTGGATGGGTTCCTAGCTCACGTCAGAGCTCCCATCTACATACTGTGTGTTCCTTGGCTCTAAGTTTTAAGAACTTGGCATCCATTCTGACCTCCCTTGTTTTTAATGGGTCATTGTTAATTTTCTTAACTCTACATTGGTACTGTCTTCAGTTACTTAGTGTATTCTGGTGAGACCATAAGTGTGTCTCACCATGATACACACTCCACCAAGGGTTTCAGTGAATCATTATTCATTTTTAATTAGGCGTTTTTTTTACTTTGTTGTTGTTTGAGGGGTTGGGGACACACACACACACACACACAGAGAGAGAGAGAGAGAGA
>NC_034602.1:64445881-64460480 GCF_900095145.1 Mus pahari
AGAGACAGAGACAGAGACAGAGACAGAGACAGAGAGACAGAGAGAGAGAGAAACTTTATATAGTCCTGCCTGTTCTTGAACTCAATACATAGACCAGGCTGGCCTTGAACTAACAGAGATCCTCTTGTCTCTAACTGCTGTTAGGATTAAAGGTGTAAGCCACCATACTTGGCCTATTTTTGCTTTATATTTATGTGGTAGAGCACATAACCAGAGTTTTATTCTATTCCTGTATATATTGGTATATATAAAACTTGTTATTTAATAGGAAAAAATAATTGTTCTTTCAAGTTACATATCTCTGTATCTATCTGTCTGTCTGTCTATCTATCTATCTATCTATCTATCTATCTATCTATCTATCTATCTACCTACCTACCTACCTATCTACCTAGGAATAATTTTCTAGGAAGGCTTAGTGGATTCATGTTAGAGGTGATTCTTTTTCTTTTTTTCTTTGAGACATTCTGCTATGTTACCTAGACTGACCTGTAACTCCATGTGCCCTGGCTAACGTTGAACTTGAAGCAATCCCTCTGGCTCAGGTGCTGGGATTACAAACATGAATTGCCATTCCAGGCCTAGAGATAACTTTTGACTTTGAGGCACTATAGAAAACGTGTTTGATTACTTTTTCTTTATTTTGTGTGCAAATGTGTATGTGTGTGGGCACGTGTGTGTGTGTGTGTGTGTGTGTGTGTGTGTGTGTGTGTGCACATGTGTGTGGAGGCTGGAGGACAGCTAGCCTGACTGTTTTCCTCCTTCCACTATGTGGGTCCCCAGGACCAAACTCAGGTTGTCAGCCTATTGACAGTCGCCTTTACCTGCTGCACTAGCTAGAAGCCTGCTTCCTTGTACTTTAAATCTCCCACACTCATCAAATACCTTCTTAGGGCTCTCATGGAAGGGCAGACAACCAGCCTCCTGTGTGCTGAGTTTCTGGAGAAGCATGGCTCTCCTCAGCAGATTGTCTGGTTTCCTTGGTCCCAGTGAACATGCATACAGCCCAGAGATGTCTCTTCTCATCTTTTATGAAGTCGTTTTTTTAAAAATACTGATCAATTGACTATGGTGCTGGGGACCAAATCAGGCCATTACGTTTGCTGGGTAAGACCTCTGCCAATGAGTATATCTCCAGCCCAGCGAACTGTGTGTGTGTGTGTGTGTGTGTGTGTGTGTGTGTGTGTGTGTGTATGAATTGTCTATCAGCTTCCCCAGAAAGCCTAACTAGTAGTGAGCCTGAGGGGATACTGCCCATATAGATTAATGTAGTGAACCGAAACCCTCAGAACAATGTTATAATTGACGTTTTGGCAAAAATTGATCATAGAGACATCTGAACATGATGCTTTTAGTGGAAGGCAGAGATTTTAATTTTTTTAAAAAAAGATTTACCTATTGTATGTGTCTGTCCTGTTACTTGTATGTGTGTGCACTGCGTGAGTGAGTTACCTGGTGCTCATGGAGGCCAGGTTAGGGCGTCAGAGTTCCAGAAGGTTGTGAGCCACTGTGTGGGTGCAGGAACAGTACTCATAACTGCTGAGCCATCTCTCCTGCCCCAGAAGGAGAGATTTAAAAAACTCTTTCAATATTTTTAGGTCATGGCGGACTTTGCCTTGTGTTTTATTGTCCAGTATCTAAACCACCTTCCTGTTTGGGGAATTCTTTCTTTTATGACTCTTGGCCCACAGTAGAGCCTGTGTTCCATTCTGGTGACAATAAAGATCAAATGTGATTATCTCTGCTGGTGTGAGCGCACAGCACATGGGAATGTTCTGTCAGCTTTGGCTCAGCTAATGAGGTCCACTCTTGTAGAATTTTAAGGCTGGAATAAATAACAGAGATTCAAGAACGTTATAGATTCTTGTGTTTGGTTCCATTTTCATGCTGAGTGATGTTGTAAGAAATAGCATTATGAAACAGCAGTGTCTAAGGGCTTCACAGTGACCTCCAGTTATGACATCATCTTACTTCAACGTTTACAAAAATTACCCCTTCATTCCATAGGCTCACAGGTCATTATTTTGTCTATTCACATACATGTTCCTGAGACAACTGATGCCTTCAGCCATGTTTGTGGAGCCACGACAGACTGTCACAACCTGGGTGGTTTAGAAATGATACAAGTTTATTTGGCACGTGGTTTCTGAGGCTGAAAAGTCCAGGTGTGAGAGTATGCTTGAGTGTGTGTGCACACGTACATGTTTATGTCTGTGTTCACATCTGCGTGTATGTGTGTTATTAATAGACCAAGACCTTATCTCAGCTTTTATTTTTCAGAATTCACTTGATAAAAAAATTAACTCATGAGCCAGGTGTGGTGGTGCTCGCCTTTAACGCCAGCACCTGGGAGGCAGAATCAGTCAGAGTTCTGTGAGTTCAAGGCCACCCTGGTCTACAGAGATAATTCTAGGACAGCCAGGGCTACACAGAGAAACCCTGTCTTAAACAACAACAACAACAACAACAACAACACAATTAATTCACGACTTAATTCTGAAGAGAAGCTAGATTTTTTTTTTTAAAGGTTACTGTAGGTTCATATACTTTTTTTTTTTTTAAGATTTATTTATTTATTATATTTAAGTACACTGTAGCTGTCTTCAGACACTCCAGAAGAGGGCGTCAGATCTTGTTACGGATGGTTGTGAGCCACCATGTGGTTGCTGGGATTTGAACTCTGGACCTTCTGAAGAACAGTCGGGTGCTCTTACCAACTGAGCCATCTCACCAGCCCGAGAAGCTAGATTTTTGTCTCTTTGTTGGTGTAGGTCTGGGACCCAGCTACCGGGGAGGCTGAGGGAGGACCAGGGCTTTCCTGGTCTGCCTGGGTAGCTTAGTGAGACAGCTTTACAATTAAAAATTGAAGATGGGCTGATGGTGTGATTTATCATGGAGTCCTTGGTAAGAACAACAGACAACAACAACAAAATCACGTAGTTTTTGTTTGTTTGTTTGTTTTGTTTTGTTTTTTGAGCCAGGGTCTCATTCCATTTGCCAGGCTGGTCCCAAAGCACCACTCTCCCATCTCAGCTTCTCTAGTCTCTGGGATTGCAGGCTCTGACACTATGCCCAACTCAGATAGATGTTATGTGTGGTTAGCCTTATCCCTGTGATTCCCAGCTAGCCGCAGTTCCCTTCACCACACAGAGAGCCTCACAGGCAGCTGTGAAGTGCCCTGCCTTTAGGCCTTTGGATGCCTCTGGGGGAAGCCTTCTACCCCACTGCTGGTCACAAGTCCCAGCAGTCCTGGGGGCTCACTGGAGAGGACATTGAAGTCCTCTGAGGTCACTTCACTCCAGAGTGTGTGCCACGGGGAGACTCACCCAGCCGGTCACCTCTCTCCTTTCTGGTCTTTGCTTTACCCACGTTAGACCATTCCTCTCCTTTCTCTGGCTCCAAGAAGCTTTGGTGTTCAAAATGGGTGTGAATGGCAGGCCAGCAGGGGGAAGGGAGAAACCACAGGTTCCAACAGGAGCCCGAGACCACAGAGAAACAGCGACACAGAGCTCATACCAGATCACCTGACCCTCTCCCTGTACAAATCATGATTAGATTAATTTTTAACTACAATTTTTTTTTTTTTACTTTTTCTTTGAATCTGTTTAATGCTTAATTCAGCAGTGAGCCTAGCTTCTATCTAGTTTACACTTGGGCCAGGCACCTCCCTTTTTCGCTTGTTTCGCTGATTCCTTATCTACGCTTAGCTGGGTTTCCTCTTTCTCCCACACAGGGGACTTGCTGTAGTGTGGGGGCTGGGCAGTACACTTGGAAGGGGCTGATAGCCTACTGGCTTGTCTTGAACCGGGTGACACTTTTTATCTTTATCTTAGGCCAGGTTCAAAATTTGCTCAGCTCAGGGCTCTGGGAGCAGCACGGCTGTGGAGCACTCGCTTGACACAAACAAGCAAGCAATGGAGGTCCCTCATAGCCAAGGGGTTTTGCTTCCAGGGCCCTGTGGCTAGCAGAACTTTCTTTATGGAAAATTGGAAAAATGTTGGTGTATAACCCTGCAGACCCTCAGGTATACGTTCAGTCTTCTCCATTAATTATAATAGCTCACACAACTGGCTAGGCAGGAGGAGTCCAGGAATTCTGGGTATTTGCTGGTCTCTGAGTGATCCCTGTCTCAGGGTTATAGACTCCCCCCCCCCCCAATCCCAGGTTATAGACCCTGTCCTGGCCAGCATGGAAACCCCTGTGTTCTGGAATCTGAACTCAGGCCCTCATGCACACACAGCAAGGGTTTCAGCTCCAGCCGTTTCCCCAGCCCTTAGTGTGAGTTTTTCGTAAGCATGCAGCTACCCTGTTCATCTGATCTACTTCCCTACTGACTTTGTACAAACGAATTCTTACTTTGTAAGCAACGGTTCTATTTGTTTTTATATCTCAGAGGCAGCCAAATCTTGTCCTAAAGAAATATTGCCAAATATGCAAATATGTATTGTTCACGTACCTAAAAGTTACATTTTGTTTGTTATACACATTCTTCGACCATTTGACACTCAAAGAATGTGGTACCGTAGTTGCAGACTGAGTCATCGGATAAGTGCTTAAGAGGAGAGCTGTGATGTTAATGTGAGAAAGAGTCCATTGCTCTAGTAGAAACCGGATACTGTTCAGATATTTTCTACACACCAGTGTTGGCTGCTTTTCTACTGCTGTGATAAAACACCATGACCAAGGCATCTTCTAAGATCTTAATCGGGCTTACAGTTCCAGAGGGTCTAGGAGGGTGCAGTGGAGGCTTGGCAGCAACTGAGACTTCTCTGTCTGTGTGGTAGCAGCTAGAAATGGGCACATCTCAGAAATGCCCAAAGCTATGGACACATCACAGAATTACCCAAAGCTGCAAGGAGAGCCACCATGTCCACACAATTTGTCCACACAAATGATGCAGATGACATGTGCGTTTCAATACCATGCTAACTGAACAACATCCCTTAAGTGAAGTGCCCTTTATAGTATGATTTCATGTATTAGTTATAATCCAAAGCTTAGCTTTTTTTTTTTCTTCTGTTTGTTTGAGACAGGTCCTCACTACGTAACCCAGTCTGGCCTTGAACTTGGTACTTTCTAGCCTCTACATACCAAGTATTGAGATTACAGGCATGTGCCTCTATACTCAGCTCAAAATGTATATGTTAATGACTTCCATTATATGATATGGCATAAGCATATAAATGTAATAAGCTAAAACTCACATTTCTCCACTTCTGAGCCTGGAATTACAACTTGGACATAGTTGCCCAATCGTGGCCAAGCTAGCCAACCTCCAGATGGGGACACTTGGTTGATGCCAATAGACTATGAGCAAAACAAGCATGCCACTTCTAGAATAAGGACATGCACACCTTTGTGTTCTCCTGGGACCCCGGTTCATGGGGGAACTGTATGGCACCATTGGCTGTGGAGACTATGGCTTGGGAGGGACACAGGTCTCGCAGAGACAACGGGGAAGGCACAGCCACTGGCCATGTAACACTATAACACGAGCAGCTGTACAAGTGAGATATGAACTCTGTTGTGCCATGTCATCTAACTTGGGATGTCAAAGCATCCAGTGTTACTGTCTTTGGGTTTCCATTGCTGGGCAGAGACACCATGACCAAGGCAACTCTTATAAAGGATGACATTTAATTGGAGCTGGCTTACAGTTTCAGAGGTTCAGTCTGTTATCATCATAGAGATAAGCCTGGCAGCATCCAGGCAGACACGGTGCCGGAGAAGAAGGTGGGAGTTCTACATCCTGATCTGAAGGCAGCAGGAGGAGGCTGTCTACCACACTGGTCATAGTTTATGCATAGGAAACCTCAAGCCTGCCCCCACAGTGTCACACTTCCTCCAACAAGGCCACACCTCCTAACAGTACCGCTCCCTATGGGCCAAGCATTCAAACACGTGAGACTGTGGGGGCCATTCCTATTCAAACTGCCACTGTTACCCCACCCAGCACCAGTGACATGCACCTCGCCTTCCTTTTGATAGCCGTGTGACTTGGTTACATAATATAATAACATCTGTAGGAGTCAGGAGCGAAGGAGCTAGAATTCTGAGTTAGAGTTCCACAAACCTCTAAGACCTACAGAAGAGTGCGGAGCTCCACAGAGGAGAGGCTAAAGGCTGGTCAACTGACAAACTACCTCAGAACATTTCCATTTACACCAGAATGGGAGCAGTGTAGAAAGTCACCTGGACACACCCACATTATTACTGTGCTAGAGAAGGATTTGGGAGCCAGATGCGAAGAAGTTTGCTTTCCTTGAATGGAGTAGTATTTTATGCACAATAGTTATGTATAAGCGCAGGATGTCGGGTTGCTAAATACTCATAAGGGCATAAAGAGGTTGGAAAAGACCAACCCACTCTTCATCGTGATACCTCATATACATGAAGGAAGCCGAGTTGAATGGTGCATGACCTATCAGAAATCACAGGTTTTTAGAAAAGCTGAGTGGTTCTCTGGGCTTAATTTCCAGTGAGCTGTGGTGATACACCGAATCCACCAACTCAAAATGAGTTAGAGTAGCTCAATCCAGAGCTATTGAGAGGCAAGCTGAATGAACCCTGAGGCTTGATAAGAACCCAGAAGTGTGCACATCAGCTCTGGAGAAGGAGACTTAGGAGACTGTACGGGGTTATACACCTGTGACATCAACAATTAGGAAACCAAGACAGAAGAATCATGAATCTAGGGCCAACCTGAGCTACATAGCAAGTTCTAAGGCAGCTATAGAATGAGACCATTTCTTTAAAAGGGGGAAAAAAAACAAACAAACAAAAAAAACAAGAATACTGGAATGGGGGCTTGTAATTACTTGCGAAATCAAAATCGCATAATTGCTTGGCGATGAGCTAACTGTGAAGTGGCACACTCCTGGCTTCTCATGGCTCATGTTCTGAGGTCTCTCATTCAGTGTCAGTGTGGTAACTGGACCAGAACTCTCTGCACAAAGGCTTTATTTCTAAAAAGCCATTCACACACTGCCTGATTATGTCCACACAAAACCACATATTATCATAAGGACTGTATATAATGCTGGGTGAAACCAAGGATGCCGATATCTCCAAAGGTCCGAGTGCCTGGACTGATGTACCCAAATATGTAGAAGTAGACGTCAGTTCAGTTGACAAATCTCAGATTAGTCCTGGAATTTTTATTTTTAGACTAGCTATTTTTAGTGCAAAACTCCACCAGTGTTCAGAAATAGATGATGGGGCAACTACTTCAAATTCTTGACCCTGGGAAGGGCCCACATACGCTGAGGGTTCTTTCGAGAGCTGTGTATCCTTCAGGTATCCGCGGTGCCATTTCTCTTGTCATGTGAAACCTAGTCACTCCTCTCAGCAGTTCTGAGCTATAGCTGCACCCGACAAGCAAAGCCAGAGAGAAGCTGGCATGGGCTCACGGGCAGCTCAGAGTCCAGGAGAACATCAGACAGCCAGAAGTCATTTGCAGATTCTCTTACTACATTTGCTGCATGCCAGTGTTCACATGCTATGTGAAGCCCCATCTTAACATAGCATGATACCAGCATCTGCTTGGTTCTGGTGAGAGCCTCAGGGGGACAAGACCTCTACAGTGGCACCTTGTGAAGAAGAAACCCTATGATGACAGAAAGCAAAAGACCTAAGAGGGGCTCAGATCCTACCCCCCTTTTAAGTAACTATCCATTCTTGCAGGAAGAATGAACTCTGCAAGGTCAGCATTCATCCCTTCCAGGTATGGGGTCTGCATGACCCTTAGACTAGGCTCTGCCTTTAGGGGCTCCATCCCCTCTCCACACCACATATGGGGAATAAAGGTTCCAACCCTTCTCCAGCTCCTTCTGCTACATGGAGTCATGGTAAGATGTCGGTGAAGGTAGCAAGCGTTGCATCTGTTAATCTCAAACTTTCATTGTCAACTATGGGGAAAAAAACGGCATTATGTGGTTTATGATCTGCTGTGAGGCATTTACCATAGCAACCTGAGGAGACGGCGCCTCACAGACTTAAAACAGCCATGTCTGTGCCAGTGATGACTGGAGCTGTGACTTCATTCGAACCCTGTCTCAGACTCCAGGAAATTTGTCATCTACCTGACTGCCTCTTAGATGTCCTCTGTGAGGGTCTGGTAGGAACACCTAAGTCTTCATGATCCTCGTATCTGTGACAGAATAGCTGGCAGAAACAATGTAACGAATGATTAGTCCTGGCATTCGGTGCAGGGGATACAGTACATCCTAGAGAGGACCTGGGGTGGCTGGAGGCATATAGACAGAAGTCAGGTAGCAGGGTCTGGAAGGGCCACCAACCTGCATGACCTACTTCCCACTTTCTCCAGCTGGAACCTCCTACCAAAACAAAGGTTCCACGACCTCTCAAAATGGTGCTAACCATCTGGGAATCAAGTGTTCAGACTCTTAAGCTGATGGGGAACATGCCACAATCAAACTGAATCCTCTCGTTTCAGTTAAGGGCAAAACTGTGTCTGGAGTCAGACATGGTGGTGCACAACTTTAGCCCCTGCACTAAGGAGGCAGAGGGAGGCAGATCTCTGAGTGTGAGACCAGCCGGGGCTATATCATCGGACCCTGCCACCACCCCCCCCCCACACACACACCTGCACACTTGATCCTCTCACTCCCACACCGGCTTCACAATCACAGAAATCCCACGGAAGCTACTCCAGAACATGTCTGTCTTGAGACTGCTTTCGCCATCTTCACGGCTCCACCTCAGTTGCACGGAACGCTTCCACAGAGGCTCCTGGTAAGGCTCTCAGTCCCTACCCTGGCTTCCTGCAGTCTACCACAGCACCTTTGCCAGAGGGAGTCTCAGAGAACCTAAGTCAGTCAGTCACGTTACTCACCCGCTCAGCTTCTCAGGAGCGCTCCACTCCGTACAGTGTTCTGTTCTGTTCTCTTTTCCCCTCCATGTGTTCCGTTCTCTCCTCTACCTGCAAAGTCCTTATGACCCCCCAGAGGTTCACCACCTCTCTCCCCTCTCCCTGTACCCTTGCTCCAGCCCCACTGTCCCTGCCCACCTCGGAGGCTCCAGGCTAAGCCCTGCTCACTGCTCTGGCTACCTAGTACCTGACTCCCTTACCCCTTCATACCAGCCCCTCTTCTGATTGTCCATCTTTAAGTCCGCCCTGTGTGCTTGGGAGTTCTACAGGTGGATATGCTCACAGTCTTTATTCCAGAGGAACTAATATGACTGTGCATACACATCAGTCAAGACATCTATACTGTTTGCTCTTTTTGTTGTTGCGGTAGTCCTACTCAGGGGAGAGCCTACGGCCTTACATCCTTTCTAGCAAGTTCTGTATCACTGAGAAACACCTCCAGTCTCTTTTACATTTGTGATTTGAACAGTCTCTCCAATAACTGGGCTCCCAGCCATTTGCCCTCCCCTCCCCCATGCCTAGTTGCGGGGCTTAGTCTCCACTGTCTGGTTGAACTCTGCGTAGGAGAGTCATGGAGCACAATGGGGAGTCTGTGAAGACGTTTCCAGAGCTGATTGATACGTGAGCCGAAACTGAGGGGGCAGGCCTACTCGGAGTGTGGGTGGCACATTCAATAGACCAAGGTCCTGGATATGCCCGAAGTAGTCGTTAAGTTCTACTTGGGTTTGGAGCACATTATGTTTGGTTCTCTTAAGGAGGGAGCACATATCTCATTCCACTGCACAGAGTACCCCAGAAGTTGTTTGAAGAACACTGCAAATAAGATCCATTTACACTGTGGCATCGCACTGAGAAGTGACTCTGTTAAGTGGCACATTCCTCAGCAATCACTTACATTAACTTTCTCTTTTAACTCCATTTCTGGAGAATTATCTTCTTTACTTGGAAAATATCACTTTTTTTTTTCAAACCCCTGATTATAAGCCTTTCTGAGAACTGTCAGAAACCTACATGGCACAAATAAATACCGTGGGAGTTTCTCTCCGCATCCGAAATAAGGACAGCGCCATAAAGATCCGTTAATTTACTAAACAAAGAAAGAACTGGACACAGCTCACTTTGCCCATGAAACAACTTGGCAGATTCACAAAGGTTAGCGCTCCTAGATTAATGGTCCCTGGAGCGACTTTTAAAGTGTATAACTCCTCAGGTCCAGATAGAATCTTCTAACACATTCTTGTGGGTTTAAAGGAGGAATGCTTCTAGCCAAAGAGAGTTCAGCAGCTAAGAGCATGTGCTATTTTTGTTTGCACAAAGCCCTTGTTTGGATGCTCACAATCATGTGCAACTCCAGTTTAGGGGAGCCATCACCTCCTTCTGGCCTCCTCAGACCCCTGCACTCATGTGTGTATACTGGTGTGTGCCTGTATGTGCACACGTGCACGCACACTCACACACACACACACACACACACTCGAAGTTAAAATACAACCTTTAAAAGGTAGACATGTTTTTAAAGACTGTGGATAAATTTATTCACAGACAGGATTCAGCGAGCGTGCACAGCTGGCAGAGGCGCTGGGAGGGGAACATGCAAGCTCACACTTGTGCATGCTCACAAAACCACACTCAGGCATACAAGTGATCAGAGTGCGAGCAAGCGCTCATTGAAGGCAATATGTTACCTTCCAGGTAACACGATTCTTCATTGCCATCCCCACAGGATTTACAGTCACGTTGTAGATACATTAGGGGGAGGGGTGTCTAAAGGTATTTCTAGAGAAGTTTAATGGAGAAAGGAAAACCCATCCTGGACCTGAGTGGCAATCTCCACAGAGTCCAGGACTAAATTAGAAGAAGAGCTAAGCTCTGGCATCCATCTCTCTGCTTCCTGACTGCGGGTGTCATGTGACCAGCAGCCTCTTGCTCCCACCATCTTGCCATCCCTGCCCTGACGGGCTGTACCTTTGGGCTGAGAGCAAAGGCAAACACTGCCCTTCTCAACTCGCTGTCACTGGCTATTTCATCACAGCAGTGACAGATGTGTACAGGGATAGGAGGGGACTAATTAAAGGGGCCAAATTACCAAGTTGTTTATCCACATGAACAACCAATGGCCTCCCTCTGAAACGGTCCCTGGGTATACTTTCTCACCACTCCCAGCTCCTTCAAGCCTTGGACCAGGCTCTCTAGTCCTCCAGCAGCAGTAAATGCCCTTCTCCCATTGTCCTGGGAGCTATTGAGCCACACCATCATTTTCTAATCCCACGGGGGACAGAAGACCCACCAGGTGTCCCTGGCAGCCCTACTTTGGATGTGGGCTCTTTTTACCTCATACCCATTCCTACACAGGAGTAACCCAAGGCTTGTCTTTGGCCACGTGGCTAAGACATGGCAGCAACACAATCTCTGTTGCTTTTCCCCAAACTGCAGATTCTTTTGGCCGTACCATAATTCAGCAGGAGCGCACCTGGGCTCAATGCTTAAATATTTTCACCAACTGTGGATTTACCTAGACCTTTAAAATGGCAGCAAGAACTTGTGATGAATGTCGCTCCCTTCTTCCCTCCCTCCCTCCCTCCCTTTCTTTTTTTCTTTCTTTCTTTTTCAGTATCAAGCCTTACATTTTCCAAGAGAATACAAATGTGACCTGTGGCCCTTTTGCAAAAATAACAAGTGTGACCATAACAACGAGGAGAGGATGAAGGTCCCAGCAGGCCTGCAGGGAAGCAGAACAGGCTTGGTACCACCAGGGGATGGCAGTAGCAGTGCCCCTGGTCTCCCTCATACCCCATTGCAGGTGTGCTTGCATACTATGCCAGATACCCCGACACCCCTTAACCATAAAACTGAAGTTCTGGAAAGCCCAGCCAGCCATTGTCACAAAGGTAAGAGGAGCTGTCACTGGGAGGGCTCTGTGGATGGATGGATCAGAAGCCACATGCATTTGTGGATGAAGCTTGTTTGCCATGCATGGTCACAGTCCCATGGCTGTGAACCAGAGCCATTAGATTCTGCTCAGCCTCATCTCCACTGAGCCTTCTCTGATTGCTTGTGGAAGGAACCATGTCTGGAGAGGGTGGGTCTTCTTTGTTCAGCATGGCTCCAACTGCTAGCCACGCATGCACTCACGTGGCCAGCCCGAGTTATTCTCCCATCTTTCCAAGAGCCTTTGGGTTCCTTGTCCTCATAAGGGTCACCATTCAGTCCACAGCCCAGGGTGTGGTAGGTGTTTAAGCACCATGGTCTGTTCTGGAAATGAGGCATTGAAGGCTTGGGGCAGGCAGAGACAGAATATGATCAAGTCACATTCAAGGGCGAGGGAGTCACACATCTTGGGATTGAACCCTGCCACCAACTTGGAGTAACTATGAGCTCTGTAGCCTCCATTTCCTCATCTGAACACCCACCTGTTCAGGCTTAGGTGCACTGAATCGAACAACCAAAGGCTTTAGTCAGTGTCTCTTAACTTAGGAGGGTGTCTGTACACAAGAACCTGTCAGTGCCAGGACCTGTGTAATAGTGACACCCCTGATAATATGGACAACACCAGTCCTATCTAGCCACTGAAACCCAGAGGGAACATAGGAAAAGAGGTTGACGTTTCTTGGTACTTCCACATCTTAGAATTGCTCTAAGATGAACCACTTCACACAAGGAATGGCTAACTTCCATCCCTGCTAATGGCCTTGTATCATCTTGGTTTATCAGTTCAAAATTCGCTGATGAGATAGAGAGGACGTCTTCCTCTAGACAGGACCTAGGACCCACGAGACGTCACACAAATGAGCAAAATGACCCAGAAAGCAGTGTGGCTTACTGTGCAACTCTAGACACAGATGATGCAGTCTATATTCTATTTAATACGTTCTGGACACCTACATTGTGAAAGAATTCACAATAATCAAGGTGTGGAAACGTCTAATCTGTGTACGTCAATAGGCAAATGGTAAGAAAAATCTGACACAGAGCCTTACTAATGAGAACTGAGCAGTCATCTGGGGGGAAGGGTTCCTGTGACTTTGAACATGGGTGAGCCTGGAAGACACTGAGCTCAGCAAAACCAGCCAGGCCCAGGAAGATAACTACTCACACATGGGACTTAAGAGAATCAAATTCCCAACAACATAGGAGGGCTGTCAGGCCATGAGAGCTGGTGATGGGGGTGACAGGTAAGGAGAGACCAAATGGTTCCCTCCGAGTGAGACAGAGGGGTAAGTTTTCGAGAGAGAACACATCGTGATAGTAACCGTGTCTTACTGTATGTTTCAAAATGCCCCAAAGTAGATTTAATGTTCCAACAGAGAAACATCAAGTATGAAAAGTGAGAGGCAGGCACGCTGGAGTGTTGACCATTCTACCACCCGTCCTTACCGCATGGCAGTATATCCCATACATATAGAAGATTCTCTTTGAGTTAACATGAAACAATAATAAAAATTTAAAGATACCACTTGCACTAGTTTTTCCAGATTTTTATTTGCAGGGGGGGTTGGGGGGGCAGGGTCTCACCTTGCAGCTGAGAAATCAAGCAAGAGAGGTCCCTTGAAGATACATTGGAAGCCCTGGAAATCCGTTGGGACTGTTGAATTTATCTTCTCCATCTACTTGTTCTTTATTTGTATTTTTGTACTGAGCTTAGGTGTGTAGGCCGAGCTGTCCTTAAGTTCATAGTGTTCTCATCCTGCCTCAGTCTCCTAAATTCTGGGGTTACAGGTTTAAGCCACCCTACATGAACTTACTCAATCCTGAATGTTAACAATTTAAGAGGGTGGGGGGAGGGGGAGGGGAGAGGAGGGAAGGAGAAGAGAGGAGAGGAAAGAGAGGAGAGAAAGGAAGAGGGAGAGGGAGGGGAGAGGAGAGGAGAGCAACCCTGTACCCCAAGTGTTTGCTGGGCAAAAGAACTTGTTAAGCACCACAGGGGCTGGCATCTGTCTGCCAGTCAGGGCTCCCATCTTTGCTTATACCTACTGTGTCTTGTCTTGGGCTCGCCACTCTCTGGTGGGTATCTGTCAGCATCAAGCTGCCCTTTAGAGGTAGTTTTGAGGCACCCTCGTTGATATGATTAATTAGAGGCCAGTGTGAATTCTGTGCAAGAGTAAGCTTTTTAATTTGGAGGAAGAAATTTTTATCTCTGCTAGCTTAGGGACTATTTGACACCAAATCAACCATCAGGATGCTCCTAATGTGGGCAGCTCAGAATTTGGAAATATGATGGAGAGTGGGGGGAAGAAAGAAAGATAAATAAAACCAGGAGGTGTCTGGGAGGGAATAACTCGATGTCTCCAATGGGGAGCTCTCAAAGGTGTGCTGACAACCCTGTAGTGTCATGTGATCCACCAGACGTCCTTGACTTCTCTCCTCTGTCAGAAGCCTTTTGGGGCCTGGGACCTCTATAACACAGGGCACGAATCCATTCAGCAAGAAGGCGGAGAACATCTATTACCCACCTACCATTGTTCTAGTGAATGGATTCTTGTGTGAGGCCAAGCAGAAAACAAAGCTTATGTTCCTAAAATAACAATCCACCCAAGAAGAGTAAGTGCCAAAGGCTGTGGGGATCCTAACTGGCTAGGACAGGATAGGTGGTGTGTGTGTGTGTGTGTGTGTGTGTGTGTGTGTGTGTGTATGTATGTGTGTGTATGTGTGTGAGTATGTGTGTGCATATGTGTGTGTATGTATGTGTGTATGTATATGTGTGTGTATGTG
>NC_034602.1:64460745-64462151 GCF_900095145.1 Mus pahari
AAAAAAAAAAAAAAAAACAGATATGCCCCAGTCTTGACCTTAGAGCCTGTACAGGTGACCTTGTTTGGAAGTGGGGTCCTGGTAGACACAACCAAAAATCTGAAAATGAGGTCATCTTGAGTCATCCGACTGTCTCTACATCAATGACAAGTGTCCGTCTAAGAGAAAAGGCAGAGGAGAGTGAGACATAGGGACCCAGGTGGGAAGACGGGCAGGAGCTGGTTCTTGAAACTTCCAAAGCTGGAAGGCATCAGAATGAAGAATATTTCCTGGGCCTTTGGAGAGGCCACTTGGGTCCACTGACACCTTGGCTTCAGGTGTCCCTCTTCTGAATTCCGAGGAACAATTGTCTGTCGTTTTAAAGCACCTGTTGGAGGTGGGTTTTGTTGTTGTGTTTGGTTTTTTTTTTTTTACGGTGGGTTTATTGTTGTTTGTTTTTGTTTGGTTTGGTTGGTTGGTTTTGCCTCTGCAGCCATGGGAAACTGAGGCAGATGTCAGCAGGCCTCACACAGCAATGCTCACTGTGCAAAGTCTTCTGTGGGGCACAGTGGTGTGTGCTCCTGTGAGAGGAACGGTGTGTGTGACAGGCAGGCGGGGCTGGAGCAGCAGGACATAGAAATACAGGAGGAGGTACAAGAAGATGTGGCCAGATGTGCAGGGCCCTTGAGGTGGAGAAGTGCTTGTGGAGCAGTGTTATTGGACTTCTGTTCCATATCAAATACGGGATGCGGAGGTCTTCCCCATGCCTATCTCAGCGAGCTTTCAAAGTCAGCTGGTAAAAATGAGAGACCAGATCTTGGGTTGAGACTCCATCTTAGAGAACCTGACTTAAGGTTGAACTCCAGGTAACTAACAAGCCAGCACCTAGAACCAGTTTCCAGGTTATTCCCCAACAAACTTGAGTATAACACCAATTTCCAGATTAGTCCCCAACAAACATGTGGCTCCAGGTCACAAGCCTGCCCCTGGCACTTTACTTCCTAACAGCCAGCAATCAGAAGGAAAGGAGAAGTTAAGTTTATGGTTTGGCTCCAAGCACCAGCCAATTATTTTAAGGGGCAATTATTTTAAAATTCTGTAATGGCTTCGCAATCAGATGTGTTCCAGGCTAGAAACCCCCTCACGTGATTACCATTTCGTATAAAACCTTTTCCCGCTGAGAGTTTGGGCTTCACCCTCCGTTCTACTGTGTCAGAGACAGCGGTGCGGCCCAAGCTCGGGCTTGTAAAAAAAAGAGATCCTAGTGTGATTGCATCAGAATTGGCTCCTTGGTGGTTTTGGGGGGTTCCTGAAAAAGGCACTACAGAAACACTTAATTTCATCACTTCATAGGGACACAATGTCAAGCTGGTGCTTTGAGCTGGACCTCTGTTTCTTTTTTTCTTTTTTTTTTTTTTTTTTTTTTT
>NC_034602.1:64462406-64470525 GCF_900095145.1 Mus pahari
CTGGCTGTCCTGGAACTCACTTTGTAGACCAGGCTGGCCTCGAACTCAGAAATCTGCCTGCCTCTGCCTCCCGAGTGCTGGGATTAAAGGCATGCGCCTGGACCTCTGTTTCTTAGCAATCATGAGTGTGAATTTCAGCTTGGGCAGGTCTGTGAATCTACTATGTACATCTCACCCAAAAACCAGGTGCACAGACACAGACATTACAACTGCAAGCCTAAGTGGCTCTGTTCCTGTTTGGGAAAACTGATCTGAACTCCTTATTTGGAAAATGGGGAGCAAAGGTGGCTTTGGGATGCCACCATCTGTGTCAAACTAACCCCAAGACCCCCACAAATTCAGTGTGTTAACTGACCAACAATGCACACAGGGCTTGTTTTTAGTGCCCGTCTGCCTAGCGTGGAGAGAGCAGCAGAGGCCAGGAAAGGCCAGATGGGAATGATTAGAAGAGACAGGTGGTTGCAGCAGGTCTCGACGATCAGGGGTCACTGAACGAGGTCCTAAGATATATATCTTGGACTGGCTTGGATGCTGTGCACCAGCGCCGTAATGATGGTCTGCACAGTGGAGAGGCTGAGAACCAGGCAGCTGCTCAGTTCACGAAGCTGGGCACCCCAGCCAGTCCTAGTCTGTGGCGGGAGCCTCGGAGGGTTCCAGGTCTTCACTTCACATCGGAAGGCTGAGCAGGCTAGAGTCTGATGTCACTGAAAGCGGCAGCAGTGTGGACACACTCCCCAGTGACCACCAAAGGCTGGGGGAGGGGGGATGGCAGAGAGGGGAGGTGGGGGGTGGGGCTAGCTTTCACAGTTACTCATACCTGGAAGTATTCTTAGGTGACACAGTGACTCTGTATTTGAGTCCCTCACTATTCAAAAACGCTCCCAGGAGCTACATCCTATTCTTCCTGATACAAATATGTGATTGATGGCTCTGGTCCAAACTTTGGCTACTCACCCCTCCATCTTAGTGGACACATTTACTGGCCTTTAGCTATGTGATGGTAGGAAGGTTACTGTCCCCTACCAAGGCTTTGTGTGGTCTCCAGGGTCAAGAATAGGTCTTAGCAGCTGTCACCAGAGGAGGTGGGAAGTGGCATGTGCCTTGCTGTTTGCATTTTTATTAACTTATCTATTTACATAATTTTTGTTAGAGTCCCTCTGTGTATCCTTTGGTGGCCTGGAACCCACAGAGATCTGTCCATCTCTGTGGCTCCCGTTTACCTCACTGAACAGAACATTAACCAAGATCTACTAGCTACTACGCAGGGAACTCTCAGGCAGGTTGTAGAATTTCCAGACGCAAAGGCAGACAATCACCTTAGCCACAATGACCGTGCCTTGGTAATGCAGATAAATATTATTCTGGAAGTTTTTGCGAGGGTGCTCTGGGCTAAGATTAGTCCCTAGGCTCCCTAATGTGGGCCTCACCCAATCACCTGAAGGCCTGCATAAACGAAAAGACTGGTCCCTGTCAAACAGGAGGGACTTCTCTGTCTGATGGCCTTCAAACTTGAACTGCGCGTTTGGTTTCTTTCCGGCCCTCCAGCTTGCTAGCACACCCTGCAGATTGGAACTATCTAGTCTCTGCAGTTGTGTGATCTCTGAGTCTTCCCTTCTCACACTTACCTTCTAACTCCCACGCCTTTACACACTGAGGTGGTATTCCGAGACTCCCGGTGGAACACGGGAGAGTATGTGCGCATGTGTGCCTCAGTGTCCAAAGCGGGTTCCTTCTAGGACCCTCATGAACACTGAAAGCAGTGTATTCTGTGCCCTTTATATAAAGTGATACCATCTATACACAACCAATGCACATCTTCCTGTGTAGTTTAAATCACCTCTAAATTCCTTATTGTGCCCAAAGTAAATCCTGTATAAATAGTTGTTGTACTATATTATTTAGGAAATAACAAAAAAGTCTACACATTTAATGCAGACAGAATTCTCCCCTACAGACCCCAAATATTTTAAAACTCCAGTTAGTTGAATCTATGGATATGGGACTTTGTAGGTTTTTTGTTTGTTTGTTTGTTTAATGTATATGAGTACACTGTAGCTGTCTTCAGACACACCTGAAGAGGGCATCAGATCCATTATAGGTGGCTATGAGCCACCATGTGGTTGCTGGGAATTGAACTCAGGACCTCTGGAAGAGCAGTCAGTGCTCTTAACCACTGAGCCATCTCTCCAGCCCCCAGAATTGTTAAAAGAGATAACTGGGAAAAATGCCTTATGGTTTTACATATGTGTATGTATGCATATGTATGAACTTTATATGTAAGGCACAGTAAGATATTGATATAACAATTAAACAGCATCATTATAGAAAACTATAGTAGACGTTATATGAATACGGTCTTTCTCTAAATATATCCTTTTGCAGTGTGGTCGTCTTTTTGTTTTTCTGATGCTGCTGTGAGATGATGTAATATCTACATTAGACAGAGTGAGGTAAGGCATGGAGACATTGTGAGTGGTGATAAGCTAGTATGTAAAGGTTACTTATATGTACCGCTGTGACAATTGCCCTGATAACCAAGATGGCTAACAGGTGGTTAGCATATACAATATGGATACACTGGACTGTGAGACAATTCGTGACCTGGGCTAGACAAGGAACAAGGAAATTCCAGGCAGTGTACAATTGTAAACTGGAGAATTATTTATTTCTTGCTTTGCCTGTTTCCTATTTTGTACCACAGTTAACTTGTGGGTAACTCAATCTTTGGAAAGAGTGATCAAATCATGGATAAGGAGATCTACTATATACGTATATTTTGTTTCTCTGGAAAACCTTGACAATCACAATGATATAAACTAATTTTATGTTTTTCAGGGCTCTGTATTATGGCAATTTGTAAGCGATCCTGAAATAGACAAAGGAATATAAACCCTCATGTTTCAGGCACTTAGTTTCAATGACAACCTATGACCTTGAATTTCTATGATATGTGTCTACCCACTTAATTACCTTCTGTATTATTTTTAAGGCAACCCTAGACATGCCACCATTTCACCCAGACACATTTCAGTGTGCATCTCTGGATGATAATGACTTAAAAACATAACCACAAGACCATTAGCAAACTTAAAACTAAAACCAGTCCCCTAATATCATCAAAGATTCAGTCCTTCCCAATTTTCTAGTACTTATCTTTTGAAAGTGGAGTATTTTTATGAGTCCTTTAAATAGTAACACAAACAGAGTACGTGCTTTCTGGAAAAGGCAGGAAAACTCAGAACAGGAGTCAGAGTCAGCCACATTGCTGGGCTGTTGCCAGCCTATATGGTGCCATTTCATAAATAGGAAAAAAAAAAAAAAAAGACTTATTTCAGGAAGGCAGCCCATGCTGAAATGCCTGCCACCCCTCTTCTCTCCAGGATGCCTATGTGCTGTGCACAAACTGAGCATTGTATGCTCAAACCCCTGAGGGTTCCCTTAGTGTTTACATTTTGGAGAAAAGCCTTCCAGATTTTCTATGGATATATACATAATTTCTGCATAATTGTTTTCATATGGTACACTCAGTTTTGCCAGCAGCCTTCCCCTCCCCCGCCCCCACTTAATGGCAAACCATAAACACTTTCCCATGTTGTGAAATTTGTTTCTCAACCCTGACACAGAGTGCATTGTATGGCTGTCCTGTATGGGTTCTGCAATGGCCAGTTGTTTAGATCTACAGCCCTTTGAGCACCCTGCCTATCTTTGGGAAGATAGAACACAGTCAATAACAGTATGTCCTTCATGGTAGGAACATGACACGCAGGGGAATATCTGCACATTCATTGGTGTGATCACTAAATTGGTTTCCCGTGGCTGGTTTGGAAAGACAGCTAAGGTATGGTTCTATTTAGTTCGACTCATGCCTGGGGGGGGGGGGTAATAAGAGCCCCCCCCGACATGTTTAAACCCTTAGTTTTTTCATAGTAAACAAAAAGCTTTAGCAAAGATCTGTGAGGCAAGAAAGTGTAGAACATAGCAACAGGACAGTTATTCCCAGAGTTATGCAAGCAAGGGACACGGGCTTTGGAAACCAAGCTCTACTGACATGTGAGGCCAACGCAAGACAGCAGGGTTGTGTGTGTGTGTGTGTGTGTGTGTGTGTGTGTGTGTGTGTGTGTGTGTGTGGGTATGTGGTTGTTCCATGGATGGGCTGGCCTTATTTGGTGTTAGGGCCCAAGCATGGTCATTCCTACACCTAACAGCCTCGTAAGAAACCCTAGCATAAACACAGGAGTTGGTTCATGGAATCACAGAAAATCACTGGCATGAAATCTCCATCTCCTGAGCACCGGGGTAAACACGGAGGGCAAGGGCAAGGCACCCATTTGCTCAAACCCACAGCCCACAGTCGGCCCAGAGCCTGAGAGGGTGTTTTCTGTGCCAGCCCTTACCATCTGTACGGAGTCCACAGGACTAAATGAGTCAGCTTAATGGAGTCATTGCGACAGGGTGAGGTCACAGGGCAGACGTTAACCAGGAATTCCTAACTTCAGAGGCCACACTGAAGGGTAGAATTTCCACGCTGTCAAGCCTCGCTGAGTGAGAGGGGCACTTTCACGCAAGCCTGGGGGCTGCCTAAAAAGGGAGAAAGTGGAAATTGCGCTGGGTTTCCATCAATCCGTAAATGAAAGTTTAAAAGTTGATAAGAAGCCAGTGTTGTTGGTAGAGGGCTTTTCTCCAGATGAGAGGAAGTGCAGACTATTGGGTCCTTGTAAAGGTGACATATGCACTAACCAGGACCAGGGAAGTGGCCTGAAATCCCAGGCCACCGCTCCTCATTGCCCCAACCAACATTTTTGTATCAGTTCCACCCAGGATTTTATCAGCAGCGTTACTGGGTGGCATATGAGTTTCCTAGGATTGTGGTCACACAACGTGGGTGGCACCAAACCACAGAGGCTTGCTTCTCTTGGATCTCGAGGCTAGGAATGTGAAGTTGAGATGTGGCAGGTCCCGTCAAGAAGTCTGGGTGAGAAACTTTTCTTAACATCTTCAGAAGAAAGTGGCTTTATCTAGGTGGCCCTTGGCTGTGTGATTGATCTCTGTCCCTTCATTCTCTTGACTTTCTCGTTTTCATAAGGACGCTAGCTTTTCTGGATCAGGGCCCACCCTAATAGCCTCATCTTGACCTCATTGGATCTACGCTAACCGTAGTTACAGGTCATGTCTGAGAGGGTAGGACTTTCTCATATCTTTGGGGGAGACATAATAAAACATAACAATTAGTAATTGTTTGAGTTTGCTGGGCATGATGGCATGTCTTTAATCCCAGCACTGGGGAGGCAGAGGCAGGCCGATCCCTGTGAGTTCAGGGCAAATGAACTCTGTGAGTTCATTTTTACAGAGCAAGATCCAGGTAGGCTAGGGCCACATAGTGAGATTTTTTTTTTTTTTTAAAATCAGGGGAAAAAAAAAACTGGAATCATATACATCCAAGTGCTTCACTTGATTATGTATGATCTCCAAAGAACCACAGTTAACTGTGGGCTCTAAGTCAACGCCTCTGTCCCTGCAGGAAACTAAAGGCCTGTAGGTTCAATGCTGTTCCTACCTATTTAGTCTCTGAAATACTGAGACTGAATTAAGGGGACATACCGTCTGCCAAAGCCCCTCAGAACTGGAGTTTACAGGCAGAACTTGACTGTCAGCAATAACTAGACTACAGACAGATGTAAGAGCAGCCAGACCAATTACCCAGTTCTTTCCCCCAGGTCCCCAAGCTACCACACCCCGGGACAGTACTTTGGACAAGTTCCAAGGCCCACTGTATATATTCAGGGACTCTTGGCTCTCACTATGGAGCTGGTTTTTGGCAGGTGGAGCCCAATTGGCCAGGCTGAACATGGCTGCACTCAACTCAGCTTCAATATTTGGACAGGAGTAAGGCATGTGTGCAGAGGCAGCGAGAGAGTTGAGAGGGTTTTAGCTCTGAGGGAGACTGAAGCGTTTTTGACATGTTATTGAATCCTGGTGCAAGAGGTGAACTCTGGGCCCCCACGCATCCCAGGAATGCGGATGTAGAGCTCTTGGCGCATATCTGAAGCTGACAGGGGTTGACAGTCCCCATCTGGGAACAATAACCCAAGCTGCACGCCCCAGCCCTGGGCAGGGGCTGCTCCCTGCCCCTCCCCCTTCCACCTCCCCAGCCCTGACTATAACGTGGTGAGCACAAGAAGGGAGCTTCATCTCTCTTGCAGTCTCCTGAGTCCTGGGGACCGCTGAGCAGGGCAGCCCGTCGGATGCTTGCCATTCCGGGAGCAGCGGGCTGCGACATGGTCCATTTCTCCTCTGGGAGACCTGATTGGAACGCTGCGGGGAGGCAATTTGGGATGCCAACTGATCACCCAGCTGGCTGTGGGTCTCCTCGCTTCAGGGAAGCCAGGGTAGCGATGTGTTTGTGTCACGGAATACCTCGGGCATTCTTGGTTCGCTTGGGGGAGGTGCTTCCATAGTGAAGTTCAAAGCATGCCCTCACAAGCCATGTATCCTAATCCTCTCTCTGATCTGGATTTTGTCGTGTAACTAAACTGATTACAAGACTTTGGCTGGCACTTGGGCTGTGTCTTTGGGATAGCCTTCCATAGGCTTCGCTGCCACATGGCGGTGCACCAGCTGAGGGACCTGTGATGATGATGATGGGAGGAGTTTCACAAAGCAGCAAGAAGTCTGGGGCTGGGATCGCACAGTAGCATCAACCTACCTCACCCTGGCTATGCACTGTGGCCAGCCCTCATTTTCCCTGGCCCTTGAATAGCATCTCAGACCATACACTATGCCTTTCCTGAGTTGGTCTTATCCAGCAGCACTGCTTTTAGATCTGGGGGACCACATCCGGGTTGGGACACCTGGAGATACCCACTCCTATATCTTTCATTTCTGATCCTCCCCACAGCTCCTTCCAATGCCCATATGGTCCCAGCAATCAGGCTTCTATCCCAGGACCCAGAATTCCATGACTCAACTGGGCATCTGTCCATAAGCCACCCCATGGCACAGGTTCTTGTGTAGGCCCTGTGCAGGTTGAAGAGCCCTGTGCCAGGTTTAGGTAAAGTGCTTGGCTTTGAACTAACTGATCACTCTCAGGGTCCAAAGTCTTGGGTTTTGGTCTATTTTCCTGCCTGATGCTTCTCCTTGATACCTCAGTATACACAGTTAGCAAGCCAGAAAACAGTCTCCATCTTGGTTCCTTAGGACCAAGTTCCCTTGCCATCTTTATGCTAACCCTGTGTGTATTTACTTCTCCCCATATAAAATGCCTTCTGCTTTCCTGGGGGAAAGCAACTGTTTCCTTGGGGCCTGCCTGCAGCCCGCACCCCCATCTACAGTGTATGCTCTGTACCAGAGCCAGAATTATCTTAGGTGTCTTCGCATCTGAGTAAGTTCCACTTGACTTTCAGCTCTCGTCTTGTAGGTCAAGGACCTGCCAACGAACCGCCGAGGAGCCATGCTTGGACCACTCTCCTCCTTCTACCGAGAACATACAATTCCTATGATCTCTACCAGACGCCTATGGGGTCTGTCCTTGGGATGATAAGCGAGCAGCGAATTGGACAGAC
The DNA here is from genome assembly GCF_900095145.1 of Mus pahari. Classification (NCBI taxonomy): domain Eukaryota; kingdom Metazoa; phylum Chordata; class Mammalia; order Rodentia; family Muridae; genus Mus; species Mus pahari. The sequence continues at coordinate 64,469,966 of NC_034602.1, forward strand.
CCAATGCAGGACAGGTTCTTGCTGAATGAATAAAGGATCCGACAGACAGTGTCCCTCTGGAATAGTAGCTACATCTGAAAGTCGGACACCAATGTGAGTGGTTCAGACAGGAACTGCTCAGACCACCAGCCTTTTGGAGACTTTGGACTCCACGTGAAAGTAAAGTACCCTTGGAAATGTGCCAGCATGACACTTTGACAGAATGTCCCTTAAGGGGACTATGGTGCTCCACTGTGGGAGATGTAGTTGATCACACCCACACCCTGTTAACCCTCTTACTTCTTTCCAACAAGGCCCCTCCTACTTTCCAGTCTTTTTCTTTTCTTTTCTTTTTTTGTTGCATGTGGAGTTTAATTAGGATTGTTTGTGTGACCATGGGTAAGGGTTGTATCAGCAGCACCATGGGCTACCTCCAGTTGAAGAAAACACGGGTGGATCTTTCGGCATTCAGCTGGAACATTTCAGTAACAAGCTAATAAACATATGGCTGTACAAGTATTTCTTCTTTTCTTCTTCTTCTTCTTCTTCCTCTTCCTCTTCCTCTTCCTCTTCCTCTTCCT
>NC_034602.1:64470721-64477851 GCF_900095145.1 Mus pahari
CTCCTCCTCCTCTTTCCCCTCCTCTTCCCCCTCCTCCTCCTCCTCCTTCCTTTCTTCTCTTTTCCTTCTTCTTCTTCAGAGGGCACAAGAAGGCTTAGGACCAGAGCAGAATTGTTCAGGACAGCAACATGGAGCCCATACTGCTCCTGATATGCCGAGAATCCCCTCCTCTTTCTCAGATCCCTCTTGGCACCCCCACACTTGCCTAGTCTTCTCTGCAAATAGATGCGGCTACCCGTGAGAACCTTCGTCGTAGAACTACAGGACTCTACAGAAGATAAATGACACAACCCGCTTCTGCATTTTCTTTGTGCCACTTTCTTGTTTCCTGGAATGTCAAAGCAGTAGGTGGAATTCCTGACCACCATGTTGGTTCAGGAGGCAACTTTGGGAACTAAAAGAAATAAAAAAGATTGTAGATCAGAGAACTAAAAGGAGCTTGGTTCCCCGATGAATTTATAGAGATACTCTAGATTGTTTTGGGAGGATTGGGAGGATAAATCTCCCATTGAAGATACCATAGGTATAATTCTTATACTAGCAACTAAATACAGCTCCCTAGCTCAAGGGCCAAGTGAGTAGTTTGCCTGGGATCTTACATGCCATGGGGTGGGGGGCCTGTTCTTGGCTCTTAACCCAGGTCTCTTGTTTTCCTTCCTTTTTCTCAGCTTCTCTCTTCCTGTGTTGGCACAGACAGGGCACCCAATGTCCCTTGCAAGCTGCTCATGAGCACCTGCCTCCCATGTTGACAAGATGTACCCAGTCCTGCACAGTAACTGGGACAGGGACTTCAAAGCTAAGCAAGACCCTGCTGGTGCTGGACGCACAGACGTTCCTTCTCAGAACTGTGGACATTTGTGCTTGATCTGGAGCTTGTTCCTAGAAAAAGTTAATGAAACATGATGGGTTTCTTGAAATTCTACCCGCAGATGTCAGCAGCATAGGGCGTTCAGAGCACTCTGTACAGTTATTCTAGGATCTAGGGTGGTATAGCTCTTCCTTGGAGAAAAGAACACGGGGCAGAAGAAGCAAATGCCAATTCCTCTACCACAGTCTGCTTCTGACTGTGCCATCCTGCCTCTCACTGTGTGACCATGTCTGTTGTCAATGGCTGCTGCCCCCTGAGTGGGCTCCTGTAGATTGGTGCCCCATCTTCAAGTCAGAGAGTCAGAAAAGGCATTCTGCTCACCCATCATGATTCCACCCAAGCACCTCAGAGGGCAGGGGCCACAGCCTCTGAGGTCCAGAGAACATTCTGTAACAATTTGCAGCAATAATAGTAACAGCTAAGAGTCACTGTATCCTTACTGCGAAAGAACCTTACTTTGTGAAAGACACTCTCTGTAGCTTACACACTCCAGTCCTTCTACCCCCAGAATGACCTTGTCCACGGTCCAACCTCTGTGTTGTAAGTGAAGAGAGCAAGGCACATGTGGGTTAAACATATGCCCAGAGTCACTGCAGGACCGAGGCGCTCAGAGAGAATCTTTTTGAAAGGACATGCCTTGTCTTTCATGTCTTTCCTCCTTTCTGCATGTCATCGGAGGGGAAAAGTGTCAGTGTCTGGCTGAAGTCACATGCACTGTTGGAGCACGTGGTTCTGGGAGCAGAGGACTCTTCTCTCCCTCTCTCCCTCCTTCCCTCCCTCCCACCATCTCATTTCCAGGGCAGGGAGACCTCTGGGGATGGAGGAGGTGGGGGTGTGAATAGATGACTCTGCGTGTTGAGATCTGAAGACAGGTGAAACTGTAAGCAGCAGGTACACTGATAGAAAGCTGGGTCTGAGTTCTGCAAGCTGGATCCTGATGAAAAGCCCAAATGGTCACACGTGAAGCCCAGCTCATGATAGGTCCATGGAGAGTCACTTTCAAACCTCACTGTCTGTGACCTATCAGTCCTCCCTCATCCAACTCTGTTTAAATGTGAACATACTTGTGTTTATAACCCAATGTTTCAAAGCTAGAGTTGCTTTCTACCTACTATAACACCATTGGTTCTCCAGGGCTCTGGGGACACAGAGGAGGATCTAGAAAGGCCAACAGGATGATGTCCTCACAGCTGGTGGGTTGGTCCACCGCAGCTTTGCGCTATGGGAGTTACCATTTCCCTGTCCTTATAATGCCTACCCATTTGTTGTGTGTTTGCAGATTCTCAACTGGTGCCTATTTACTAATCTCCCATTTCCACTTGGATGCTCAGGGAGTGTGTCAAGTTTACTAGATCCAAATGGAATGTCTAAGCACCTGCTAAGGACCCCCGAGCCTCAAGCTTTCTTGTCAGCATCCTTCTCAGCCTTAAGGGCCGGTCCTCAGAGTCATCCATCACTTCTTGTTCTCATACTGAGGATTAGACACTCAAGAGGTCCTGTGGACTGAACCTTCATCACGTATCGAGCATGGGACCATTCCTTGATCTGGCTCGCTCCATGTCACAGTGCTGATCTCGCACATCTACTCTTGAACTTCAAGGCCATGTTGGTGTACAATGACGTGGCAGCCAGAACAAACATGTGAAGGACCCTTCCAGTGGATCCTTCACAGTCCTGGTTGCAAGAGTCTGTGTGAGTGACACCATTCTGTCCCACTACTTTGCCCACCTCATCTTTTGTCTCTTGCACAGATCCTCGACCTGCTCACACCGGTCTCTCTCTTAAAAAATGTTTATTTTATGTGCATGTATGTTTTGCTTGCATGTATATGCATCGTGTGTGTGTACTTCATGTCCACAGAGGTCAGAAGAGCTCTGGACGCCCCAGGGCTGGAGTTACCGATAGTTGTGTGCTGCTGTGTAGATATGGAGAGCTGAACCTGGTCCCTTGCAATAGCCACTAGGCTCTTAACCACTGAGGCATCTCTCAGGCCTACTCCTTGCATTTCCTATACGTATCAAACCTGCACCATGGCTGAGATTCCACACCTTCCATTTCCACTTCCTGACTCCGTCCCCACATCCTCTCCCTCCCTTGGTCACCCAAGCAGCCTCCTCTATGTGGTTTCTGAAGAGCCACAGTCTCGGTTAGGCTTCCATGGGCACTCTCACCAAAACATCACTTCCTACCAGCTCTCTATACCCCTTCCTCCAGCCATCACATGACTGGTGATGTTCCTAGACCGTTTTGCAGTCAACGCATCCACTCCAATTTCTGTGTCTGTCTGCTAGCCATACCCCCAACACTCCACTACCCCGAAGAACTGACCCTGATGCAGAAACAATGATTGGTTGAGAGACGAGTCTGAAAGATACGGGAACACGAAAGGTTGGCTTCTTTGCTTCAAAGTGGGGAAAATTTAGCAGATCTGCAGAACATTCCAGAGTCTCCTTCAGCTCAGACCTAAGTCTACTTTTTGCTTGGCTTTTATTTTTTTCATTAAAGTTTTTCTTTATTCCCTTTTATTTGAGAACTCTTGAATGCAGACAAAAATGAAACAAAAAATCAAAAACAAAAAAAAAAACAAAAAAAAACCAAAAAAACACTGATATGGAAAATCCTCCCCTGAAGCTCTGCTTCTACAGCCCATAACTGAAAACTCCTTGGTTGTTATTTTCTTCATTTTTTTTTAGTGTCTTGCCAAATATAATCATGGTATTAAGCTTTGTCCATCTCTCCCACTAAAATCCTAGCCACTGCTCTGTTTATTGTAGCATTCTCGATATTTGATTTTATAGTAGGTGCTGAGTAAATCTGTTTCAAAATTTATATGTAGGAGAGAGAGAGAGAGAGAGAGAGAGAGAGAGAGAGAGAGAGAGAGAGAGAGAGAATGTGTATGTGTGAATGACTGAAGAAAAGGAGGCCATGAATTTAAGACCGAGATCTGTGAGATGGGTTAGAAGAAGGAAAACAAAAGAGACAGTGATATAATTTCAAAAAATTATTAATATAATTAGTGGGAGTTTATCCCTTGGAGTCCTGGGGTTCATATAGTCTCTGATTTTGTTGGTGGGTCTGGGGTCCTGGAAACACATCACATCCTCTGCCATTTCCTCCAGTCCATTGAGGTGGCCTCTGCTCCTTGTTCTCTGCTCTTCTGAATCCTGGGTCATTTCCCAGGAACACACAGTACCTGCTTGTTTGTCCAAAAGCACATACCAGCTTCCTGTTGGATACCTGTCCTGCCCACCCAGGCTCAGTGAACTGGCAGAGTGAGCAGTGGGCTCTGTCCTTATTCAGGTATGACGTGAAAATGAGGGAGGGTGGGGGATGGGAGGTACAGGGAAGCTGCTCTTTCCAGTAGGTGCTGAGATCAGTGTATATGATAAAGACAGGACGGCCACAGACAAGGAAAGTCTGTCTTTTTTCAGTTGTACCCTAACAAAGCAATATATGCTATATATATGTGTGTGTGTGTGTGTGTATATATATATATATATATATACACACACACACACACACATATATATAGCATGACTCATACTCAAGGCTGGCTTTGCTCCACAAGGTTCACCATGTGTCTTAGGACTGCCTCCAGGAGGGCTGGACCAAATCACTTAGGGCTAGAGCTGTGGGGTTAGACCACACACAGTCAGAGCCAAAACCTTGCAGACGACAGAGAGCTGGCTAGATGGCTGAGCATGCAGACATACTTGCTCCACAAGCCTGACCACTTAGTTCCACCACTGGAAGCCACAGCGGAGAGAGAAAGCAGACGCCCAGACTTCTCTGACCTTTGCACATTGGCCGGCTGTCAGTAACAGTCAACTCTCAATACTGCACTTTAAACACCAAGACCTCAGCTTCCCCATGAAGACTTGATGACGTGACTTCATGCAACCTGCTAGGTTATACACACTTCCACAGAGGAGGAAAGACAGGGATGGGGGCCTTCAGAAACTTGCCCATCACCCCAAAACTATTTAGGGGTGGAATTAGGCTTTGAATCCTGTCTTCCCACCCCAGTATGTGCTTCACAGAAGCAAAGGGAGACATCCTCACTGAAGGATGTCTGGCACTTTCCCACTTCTTGGGTCCCAGGACCACGAGACTCCAAAACAGACAGGCTGGGAACAGAGCAGCCCAACTGGAGCCACATGTGCGACAGGTGAGCTTGTGCCTTCTCCCTTTGATTGGCTCAGCTCTGGTCACATGTCTCTGGGCAACCCAAGAGGAGAAAAGTAACTCCTTGTATTTCTCAATTTGTGTTTAACAAATAACCAAAATGTAGCTTCTTAAGAAGAAAGCAAATCCTTCTGCCATGGCTTCCAGGGCTCAGGCTCCTAGAGCAGCTCAGCTGAAGAATTCTGGGCTTGAGCCTCCTGTGAGGTCGCAAGCTGCTCACGGTAGCCACAGTTACCCGGAGGCTTGACCGGGCTTCAAGCTGCTCACGGTAGCCTCAGTTACCCGGAGGCTTGACCGGGCTTCTTGCTACTTCTTTGATCCTCTGCGTCCAGCGGGGTCTGCTTTAAAGCGTCTCCCATATGCTGCTGGCTGTCAGCCAGAGGCCTCGGCTCCACTTCTGCATACGTTTCTTGAGATCCTCTGACAAGACAGCCTCCTCAGGATGAGCAGTCCAAAGGAGGGCAAGTGGACACTGCCTTAGCTCTTATGATAGACCCTTAATTCCTCAATTTCTTTTTGTCATCTGGGTCACCCCTATTTTATGTGGATGGGGTTGTAAAATAGATGTTCACTGGGGTCTCCTTACATCTCAATGCTAACATGTCCCACTCTGAGAATCAGTTGCTTGCAAGAAGAGCAGTACACAGTTATTCACTTTCCCCCTCTCTGTGTGGTGTACATGCATGCACATATGTGGGTGTAAGAACTCATGCATGTGCACATGGAGTGCAGAGGAGCAGGGCAGGGGGCCTACTCTATCACTCTCTGCCTTCTTCTCCTAAGACAGGGTAACAATGAATCTTGAGCTTGATTAGTGATCAACAGACCCCAGCAATCCTTATGCTTCTGGCCCTACAGACTGGACGAGGCAGGAAAGCATAGAGAATGGTTTAGCAACTTCAGACTCCACTTGGCTTGGGCTGTGCACACACTTCTTTTAGAACAGAATAGAATGCTCCTAGCAACCTATTTGCTGCCCTAGAGCCTCCACTGCATCAGGCTGCACCCACACTCTCCCCTGAACGGTGGCATAAACTTCTCTTCCCCTTAAGGACAATCAAACTTGGATGATTTTTATTCAAACAAGTTCTCAATATATCCTAGTCAGAGGGTAAGAGGGCTGATCTTATCTGCACTGGTTTTGGGTGCATGGTCATAAGGGAAAATCATGTTCTCGACTGAACTTTTAGGAGGACTCCCCTATTTGCCATCTTATTTGGATGCAACATTAGGTATGGGTATGATTAAAATTGGATGCTTTATAGGGAATAATGAATATGTCAGAGAAAGAATCGCATGATCTAACCTATTCATCCAAACAACCATTATCTTATTATGCCCCTTAGAAACCAAACGTCTTCTATTGAACCCCCAGAATAATCGGGGTGCTTGGGTATCTTCAACCATGTGGTCCACTGCTCTCTTGCAGTGTGTTTTGTTCTATAGCTTTACTTTGAATATCCCCTTCACTATGTTTGCAAATCTGTGCGAGCCTTTGTTTCAATTCCTTGAAGAAAGGCTGAGAATCTGGAAACACCTGGCCCAGGCTCCAAACACCTGTAACACTAGAATTGCAGGTAGGTGTGTGTGTGTGTGTGTGTGTGTGTGTGTGTGTGTGTGTTTAGGTACTGGGAATTCAAACTTAGGTCTTCATGTGAGCACAGCAAGGGCATTCATTGCCTAACAAGCCATTCTTGCCCACCCCATTCAATTATTTTCAATGAATATTTCTATCTATGTATACATTCTTTATTTTGCATCGTGCCAAGGATGAAACCCAGAACCTTGCACATGCTAGGCAAGCTCCTTACCACTGAGTTTTATTCCCAGCCCTTTAAACAAATATTTCTAAAGAATCGTCAATATATCAAACAGACGCCACCCCTGCCCTAGTGGAACCTAGAGTTTTCAGGGCTAAGGGGATAGTTGGGACCGTAAAAGAAACATAAAACAATTAGTCTCCCTAAGAACATTTCATCCTCTGGATAGTCCATCCTTTCATCTTAGCTCTAAATTTTGTCTCTGTACCTATATCCTTTCATGGGTATTTTGTTCCTTATTCTAAGGAGGAATGAAG
>NC_034602.1:64478786-64510965 GCF_900095145.1 Mus pahari
TCTCTCTCTCTCTCTCTCTCTCTCTCTCTCTCTCTCTCTCTCTCTCTCTCTCTCTGAATCACTTGCCCTAGCTTGTCCTGACAGGTGGACAGACTAGCCAGTTTCCCAGGTTCTTGCAGCAGCCATGTGATTCGGCCTATAGGGCTCAACCAATGGGAGTCATTGACTGGCCACGGGAAGGCGGGGTAAAGAGAGGAAAGCAAAGATCTGTTCTGTTCCCTGCCCTCCTAGTTCCGGATGGCCTGAGGCCTGCTTGGACCAGATCCATAGGGTGTTTTGTTGTTTTTGTTTTTGTTTTTGTTTTTGTTTTTGTCTATCTAGTGTTGTTCGTGTTGTCCCACCATCTCGTTCTCGTCCCAACTCTTCTATCACCTGGTCACAGTGCCTGGAATAGATTCCCTGTTTTAAATTCAGCCGACTCAGTTTTCCTAGTCGGCCTGGGGTGGCTCTAATCACCCTTTGCTTTTTCAAGCCCCGACCACTGCCTTTGCCAGTGGCTTGTTCCTGTGACTGAGCTGGGCTGTGACTTCCTTACAGACAGGGTCTAGCTGTTCCCTGTCTTAGGTCATGGCAAAAATATGCAGCCTAAGGCTGAAGGCCGTGGTGGCTGACAGCATGAAACGCAGGGGACTAACGAAACGGAGAGCTTTAGAAAGTGGACTTTCTCTAAGAATCTCATGTTTCTGAGCTCATTTCCTTCCAGTGCTGGCCTGTCATCTCCAGAGTCCTACCTATTACCGGAGTCCTCAGAGTCCCCTACTCCATGGTCACCTAGCTTCAGGGCCACCCTAAGAAGGTCTATTCTTGCCCTGACCCCTGCCATAGTTTCCATGCCTTAAGTGCTGTGGTTTCTCAGAGAGCCCTACATGGGCTGAGGAGACATAGATGAACTGTTCTAACCTAAAATAGATTTTACCAACAGGGGGTGGAGGGTTGGGGATGGGGTGGGGATGGGCATCAGAGTGCTCACGTGGCAATCCAAGGCTGAAATGGGAGGACCAGAAGAGGAGAAAACGGTCCCAAAGCTACCGTATCCCTAGAGACTCTTCCATCTGTGAGGCCAAGACCCTCATGGTCCACCTCTCGTTAAATGGTGCGTGCCTTTAATTCTAGCATGTGGGAGGCTGAGGAAGGTGGATCTCTAAGAGTTCAAGGCCAGCCTGGTCTATAGAGTGAGTTCCAAGACAGGCTGGGCTACACAGAGAAACCCTACCTGGAAAAACAAAAAGCAAACAAAATTTCTAATTTTTAAAACAAACTTTATTATTAAAAATCTTGCAAATGAGTAAAAACATCACATTCAAAAGGAGCCGGACTCAAAGTTCACCCATCATTCATTATCCAAAAAAAAAAAACTGTGGCTCAGGGGGTTTTAGTCCCTTGGTCTGGCGTGGTGTGTGCGGTCCAAGCAGGATTAGGACCAGTCTGCATTTTCAATGGAAACAAATGTTACTCTCATCTAGCCCTCTTCACAGAAAGCCCAGCCTCCTTAGAATGGCAGCCAGAAAACGCCACACTCTCCTAATCCTACAGTTCCCCCCGCTAATCAGACGTCTAGACAAGAACGGTCTCTGGTCCCTTTCCTGTTAGCAAATCTGCCCTGACAAGTCACATCCTCCGCCGCTGCCATTGAAGTGTTCCCCATTTGTTCTGCGGGCCTTCTGAGACTTGGCTCTGGAAATGCTATCAGTTCCTGGATCAGCTCCGTTCTCTTAAAAATCACGTTTGGATATTCCTTCTCTTAAACTGCATTCTCTGGAGAGGAGCTCTCTGTTCACTGCGTTGAAGGAAGAAGAGTACTGTGGGTTTTGTGGGTGCTTGGTCAGAGACATCCTTCATGCATGGGTCCGGTGACTTTGGAAAAAACACCATTTAGCATGGGTCTATTTAGACAACACAATGCGCTGCCTTAATCTGGCATAGAAAACGGGGTGGAGACGTTTTGGCTTCATCTATTGGAGATGGGACTGATTACTACTTGGTTTCTCCCGACGCCTGGCTATGTCTAGCAAGGGTGGCAAAATCATACCAAAGAGGCTTGAAGTAAATGTTAATTTGCATATTTTAAAACGAGCACCAAAATAATGGGAATCAAAGGCTGTGGGAGGAGCTAGAGAGCCCTGGACACTGGTTACAGAGATCTTTCAGTTCCCACCTCTCTTCCCCCCACATGTTCTGCAGCCCACCCCCTCGGCACATCATTCGGAATCAGGCCAGCCTATTTGAAAGACAACCTATTCTGAAAAAGTAATGCATGCCTGTGATACAGTTGTTTCCCCCGTCTGGGCTTTCCATTTCCACGGTTTCCGTTTCCCATGGTCAGCTTTTGTCTGAAAATGTTAAATGGAAAATAGCCCCCCAAATAAATAATTCATACATTTTACCACATTTATCATAACATGTTATAGGTTTCTATTTTATTGTTAGCTGTTTTCATTAATCTCTTACCATGCATAATTTATAAATTAGACTTTATCTAGATACAAACATAGATAGGAAACATAGTAAATATAGGATCTATATTACTATATCATTATAATATATATATATTATATATTATATATTATATATTATATATTATATATTATATATTATATATTATATATTATATATTATAGTACTACCCCATAGTGCAGTACAGAGGGTCTGGAAATGTATTTCCCACACTGGGAAGGGGTTGTCACACCTCCCCTCCACACTGACAAGATATGTTATAAATCAAAACATAATAAAAATGTGCTTCACCAATCCCTGGGGACATAGCTTTTTCTTAGGGCCATTAGGTGTGGGTAACAAGTGACTCACTGACAACTGCCATCATCTATGAGGGGATGTTGCTCCCTGCCCCTGGGCCGCCCTTCTCTCATTTGCTGCTGCTTTTCTCTCATCTAAGGGATGCTAAGGTTTCATCTAGCCCCCTGCAAGTGAGAATGCACACCCCCTCCACCTCATCGTGGGACAGCTCCTTCAGAGCTCTGGCGCAGCTCAGGAAGTGTCTCGTAGCCGACTGAGCCCGGAGAGGAGCCCTGTAGTCCATGGAAGAGCTCATGTCAGCACACTTGAGCCCATGGGGGCTGACCGCACCAACGGTTATTGAGTTTGCATATGCCGGTCAAGTATCCTTGGGGTTTTTTAGAAGCCATTCCAAGATGAATCTTGATTCATAGGTTACAGACACAGGCCGGCTTGCAGAAGCATTTGCCTATCAAACATGCTTTTTCCAGTCTTTGGAAACACAGGATAAGCCACCATAACTACAAAGCCCTATCTATCATTTATCTGTTTTCTCTTTCTCTTTTTCTTTTTTAACTATTCTAAAACAAACAAACAAACAAAAAAACTGTTATCTTTTAGCACCCCCAGTGATGACCATTCTGGAACACAGTCATCCTCCACACCCAGCAGGCCTTGAGCTATAGAGTAATTTCAGGTAGGAACAACACTAGCACCCTAAATATTATCCATCATTTCAGCAACGTCACAAAGGGAGAGTCATGTCTCAGTTTCTCTCTACATAATGGGAAAAAAGTAAGCTGCAGGCAAAGTTTTGAACGTTACTAAATTTGTTTGAAATGACAAAGATCCAAGTGTTCATTTATATTCTCTTGTAGTCGATGCGTCACTGGTGAAGAAACCAGTTATCAGTAATGTCTCGAGACCTCCATCAGCCTCAGTGACCTTGTCTCTGAAATGGGCTTAAGGCATGCCATGAGGACCGAGTGATAGAAACTAAGGTCTTATCCCTCACTGAGCCCAGTGCCACTCAGCCCCGAGCCGTGGAAACACATGGCTGTCGGGAAAAGGGCTGGCTGCCTTCCTTGTCTCTCTTTCCTTTCTCATTTTGTCTCCACAGAATGGGAGCGAGGGAGGGGAAGGCAGGTCTCCCGCCTCACAAAAGGCCAGTGTCTGTGGGCCTGCGACGTCTGGGAGGCCCATTAGGCTACAAGGCAGCCCTGCCAAGTTTACATATGGTTTTCATATCACCGGGCTTGCTGTTTTGACTCCTGTGCGCTCCCTCTGCAGCAACTGCTCTGGAGAAAAGGAAGTGCAGGCAGTCTGCAGGCCAGGGCTGCAATTGCAGAGGCAACTGAGGTACAAAGCAAAGAAAATACCTCCGGGGCCGTGCACGGTCCCCGAGATCTGTCCCCTTTGGTTGCTACCTCCTTGTTTGCCTTCCAAGGCTTCCAGCATCTGGTACGTTCTGGCTTCCAGAAGACTCAGTCATGTCTGAGCTTTCTTCCTGGAGGAGGTCAGGGAGGCAGAAGAATTTGGCAGATGAACAAAAGCCATTAGCAGCATCTGGTCTGATGTAGGTGGCAGCACTTGGAGTCCACAGGCACTGGTGAGCCAGTGTGGACTGATCCTTCTCTTAGAGGCCCTTCAGTAGGTAGGCTCTAGCTTAGCTGGTGGGAAATGAAGGTGAGTTGAACAAACCGGTTCTTTCCCGATGTTGCACAGAGTGGGCTTCCAATGGAGTGTGGGTGCACAAGGTAGCTGGAACAGTAATGATAATGTATTGAACTGTACTCATCTGTGTGCATGTGAGTGTGTGGGGGCAGTACATATATGCACAGCACACATGTGGAGGTCAGAAAACAACCTCAGTATCATATTTACTTTGCCATCTTTAAAGAAGGTATTTTAAACAATATTTATACATGGATAACATATTCAGATCCAATTCACTGTCCTCCAATTCCTCACCTACCTTCCATACTTTTCCCTTTCAACTCCATGCTCTCTCTCTCTCTCTCTCTCTCTCTCTCTCTCTCTCTCTCTCTCTCTAATACCTACTGTGTCCATTTAATGTTGTCGTCCTCCTAACCTGATGATAATTTCCATTTGACAACTATTTCTTGAGAGCCAGCCGTACACCTAGCACTGTTCTATTCCTGAGCAAAAACGGCGAGAGCAGCTGATGATTATCACATCAGTATAGCATACACGATGTTTATCTTCATCCATTTGCTCATTTACCCCATGAAGGAAATGTTGTAACTACCCCACCCCACCCCCCATTCTACAAACCAAGAAGTTGAACCCCAGAGTGGTTAAGCACACTTTTAATTGCGTTTTGTTTTGAGATAGGATCTTGCTATTCTGCTCAGTCTGATCTAGACCCACCATCCTCCTGCCGTAGCTCTCTGAGCACTGTGATTACAGGTGTGGGCCAATCCAGCTAGCGTTATGCCATCTCAAGATAACATTACCAGACTAGGAGCCACATTTTGAGCTGTTGTATGTAAATGGAACCAGAGTCGGGACAACATTGCTTACACCCTAACCGCAGCCTGAGTCTTCCACCGCAAGGCTTTTGTTGTGCAAAGCTGTGTCTAACATTAATGAACGGTTTGTCCAGCTCTGGCTGGCTGGGCAATCCTGATGATGAACATAGCATCTTGCCAGGCTCTCAAACTGTGGTCCTTTGTGTTCTCAGTTTTTCCTCCACTGACACTTTCCCCAGGCCAAGCAAAGGGAAGGGATCTTCAGATCTCCGGATCTTGATCTCAGATCACAGTCCCCCAGAGCCAGAGAGCCAGTGGTCTCATAACCAAGCCCCTTTCTCTTCTGTGACTTTAAGTCACCATTTCACAGTGACTCTTCTGCCTTGCTCATCTGACTTCTCTGGTTTCTTGAGACTTCCGGCGGGCAGCGTGGAGACTACCCCTGGGGATAGGGAAGGAAGAAGATAAGCTGTGACATCAGGGATCGCATTGCTCCGGTGTCCGCCTCTAATGGGCAAGTGTGCAGGCAAGAGAAGGAGAGGACAGAGATGGGTCTGGCCCCAGGTCTGTTATCTCCCTTCAAGTAGCAGAGACACTTTGGTCCCCGTTGTCTACTGGGCCTTTGAATTGTCATTGTGACAATTTTGTGTCACAATCACATCTGCAGCATTTGCATTCCACCTTAGACCTGGCTTCACACCTCCTTCCTCACACCAGTGCCTTTGGGCTTTCCCAACTCACAGCCTTTAGGAGCTCAACTCAAGGCATCCTGTATCCTTGGCCAAACCCATCAAGACTCATTCTAGATTTTCTTCTGACCCAACCAACCCTCTCACCTCAAGAACCATAACCCCGTGTCTAGAATCTCGTCTTTGCAAAGGACTTCCACCTCTTTATCCATTGTCCATGGCTGACTACGCTTTCCAGGAAGAACACAAAACTCCTCATCCCATTCTATGAATAGCCGCAGGCTGACACGGAGGACAGAAACCCAGTTCTGGAGCCAGCCCCGTTTTGTTCTTGACGACCACTAACAGCTCAGCAGTGAACAGGCCTCACGATCTCTGCGTAGGTCCCTAATACCTTCCTATCCCCAATTCAGCCACTGGCCTGAGTAGGGCAATTGGATGAGGAATGCCCCAGCTTCTCAGCATACCCACACTGACCTTGTCCCTTAGTAGGGCAGCACTAACTACAGAAGCTAAGTCCTCTTCTCAGCTAATGTCCACTTGCTCTGTTTCGTCACCTAGAAAGATGTCTTCAGCCACTTCTTGGGAAGCAAGACTAGGAAGTGAGGACTCACTTGAGGTGCATCAAGACCAGGGAACTCACTGGCTGCTGGATCAGGCAGTCACAAAGAGCCTCATTCATTCATGTCAATAATCAAGATTCCTATGTTTATGCTATGCTCCTGGGGCTCCCTCTCATGTCAAAGTGTGGGGCCCCTGCACACCTAATTGTCCTGGGATACTTATAAGTCCCACTAAGAGGAAGGATACGGTTGTTCACTGTTCTAAACCTTCTAACTCCTTCTACCTCCAACTCTCATTTTATTTTGAGACAAGTCTATATATACTTGCATTGGATTCCTTACATATCTGAACATGTATTATGATCTTGAACTTCTTATCCTCCTGCCTCCACCTCCTGGTTACTGGAATTATGGGCTTGAGCCACCATACTTGGTTTCATGTAGTGGTAGAGGTCATGCCCAGGGCTTCCTGCATGCCAGACAAATACTCTACCAGCTGAGCCATACCCCAGGACCCCACCCTCTTACCCCTTAACTCCAATACTTTCACTGTAGTGAAGGGCTCAGACACAATTCCATAACCTGAGCATGACAGGGTGGTTGTAGGTTAATATTTTTTTCCTTAGAATTTGTAGATATTTCCTTTTCATTGCTCCAGTTCTTCATTGATATTGAGAACTGGGACTGGTTTAGAAAGAATGACTTGTATTGAAACTGTACACTAAAAATGATTTAAAAAAACAAAACAAAACAAAACAACCAACCCCATAAACAAAACAAACAAACAAACCTCTCCAAACAAACAAACAAACACCCAAAGGCTTAGAGATGCGCATGATATGCTCGCTCCAGAGTAAGCAAGCTGAGGGGTATGCATTTAGCCAGGTCTGAATCCTAGATGTGAGCGTCATGAGAAACGGCATATATATGCTTGTGGTGTTCTCCACGATCTCAGGCATGTGAATGCTTGGCTCCAAGTTGGTGGCACTGTTTGGGAAGGCATGGGAGGTGTGGCTTTTTGGGAGGAAGTATGTCACTGGAAGCAGGCTTTGTGGATGAGTTTAGAGATTTGTTTGATCACTCAGATCATATTCCATAAACTTCCCCCACCTTGCAAAAACTCTTGCTTACACAAAGCTCTCCTCTCACCTACCTGATGACCTTAAACAACCAGGCCCTTTCTCCCTTTGCTTCTTCTTCTTCTTTTTTTTTTTTTAACTAGCCAATCTTGAAAGACTATGTGGTTGCACCCCAGTCAATGGGGAAAAGAGGCAATCATTATCACTGCTGTCAGAATAAAACCCAGGCCAGCTTCCTGCCCTGCTGTACTCCCTAGCCTGGTTTGAGTGCTGGCACATCCTTGTAGCAGAAAGAAATTCCCTGCTGAGTTACATTCTCTGTGTGTGTTCCTTTGTCCAACACAAAGATCATTCCTTGTTCATAACACCTGCAAGGGTCTCTCCCACATCTGTTCTGGATGTGGAAATCAAATGTTTGGGAAGGTTGCTCATTGGATGAATCCTCGAGCTTGAAAGTGACCAGTTGTAGGCTGCAGCGCCATTGTGAACAACTAGGAACGCTTAGCAGCATCAGGCGTGGGGAGTGACCAACGCCAAGTGCTCCAGAGACGCTGCATTTACCACGGATGCACACAATGGTGGCTGAGAAAGTCAGTGGAGATTGCAATGATGGAAGTGTCACTGTGTGTCACTGAGGACAAAACAGAAGTAGTCACAGAGGCAAAGCCACAAAAGGTAGATGAACGGAAAGCCGTATATCAGTGGCTCTCAACTTTCCTAATGCCACGACCCTTTAATACACAGTTCCTCATACTGTAGTGATGCCCAACTGTAAAATTATTCCATTGCCACTTTATAACTGTAATGTGTTGGTACTGTGATGAATCGTAATATAAATATATGCTATGCGGGATATCTGATATGCCACCCCCGAAAGGGTCATGACCTATGTATGGGTTGAGAACCATTGCCTTAGAGTGAAATAATGAAGGCCATCTCAAGATGACAGTGTCAAGGGCAAACACTTGGGTAAAGGTCTTGGCTAAGAAGCACACCAAAGAATATCTTTCAAGAGGTTATGTTGAGCATCAGGAAAGGTTCTCAAATATGAAGTTCCTGAGAGTGACATAGTTTGCTAACCTTCAGTGATGAAGCCTCCGTGGATATAATTGCTACTCATGAGGGCAACCATGGCCTCTGAGTGACAGAAACATTGTGTAACTTCTCAGCCAGCCCAACATAAGGTGGGCTCTTTCGTGGTGGATATTTGGTCAATGGTATCCACCTTGCTGGTTGGCAAACGTCATGGTGGCCTTGGTGGCACCAGTGACAAAGATAAGACAGGGTGGTAGAGGTGGTGACTGGACATGAGAATAATGGAGGTAACAATTATAAAAAATTGATCTTAAAGTTTGTTTGATGAGGGGCTAGAAAGATGAATCAGAGGTTATAAGTACTTGATGTTCCTGCATAGAACCCAGATTCAGTTCCCAGCACACAGGACCCACAACAGTCTTTAACTTCAGTTCCGGGGGATCTGATTCTCTCTCTGTCTTTTTTGGGGGGCACCAGCCATACACATAGTGCATATATATTCATGTAGACAAACATGTAAATAAAAATATTTTTTTTTCTTGAAAAAAGTGCCAAAGTGTTGGAGTCAAAGGATTTGGATTTTGTGGAGGCAGAGGCTACTCTTTGGACAAACCACAGCCCAACGTGGTGCTGGTGGCTCCAGGAAGCAGTGGCAGCTGCGACAGCTTTAACGAACATTGGACAAGATGAGTGGAGTTGTGACAGGGTGACTACAGCCACTCCCCAAAAGATCTGAGTTCAAATCCTAGCTCTGCCTCTTGCGGGCAAGGTGACTGAGGCTGGATTCCTTGGCTTCTCCTGGACTTGGTTTCCTCAAACAGAAAAACTATGAACTGTATATGCATTACCCAGCCCACAGGAGGGGCCTAGTAAGTTGTAGTTATAATTATTCCCACACACAAACCATCAAGCCCTTCCATTCCAAGTATTCAGAGCCCCACCAGTCTGAGAGTTGGGAGGGGCACTGCATTTCAGGAAAATTAGCTGATGCAAAGATCGTAGGAGAAGCAAGTGGTAGAGGGTGGAACTCAGAGCTAAAGGCACAAACATCTCCATTCTACTCCACCTCTCCAGAAAATGTGGTGTGCAGCCATTGCAGATGCAAATGCTATTTTTCCTCTGTCTTTCAGCCAAAACACAAGAAATGCAACAGGAATCTTGGAGCTCTCCTAAATCCTTCCGACTAGGTAACCTGCTGCATTTCAACAGCCTGGGCCCAGCCCCTCAAGGAGATTGTTCATTGGTTTGATTTATTTTCTAGTTGCTGAGACAAAAGTAAATTGAGAACGGATTTATCTGTGCTCACATTTTGAGGGGACAGGGACTATCATGGTGGAGAAAGTATGTTGGACTTTGCATTTAAGATCGTCTCACATCTCTGGGAACAAGAAACAAAGACCAGAAGGATATTGGTCTGGGCTATAAAGCTCAAGACCATCCCCCAATGGCCTACTACTTCTAGCAACACTCCACCCTTTGGGAACCACGTGTTAAAAATACAGGAGCCTACAGAGGACATTTCACTTTGAGCCAGAGCATTCATTTACATGTGGAGGGGATTTAGGCTGGAGATCTCATCTTTTACCAGCCTGCCTTCCATTTCTCATTTGTAAGTACCTTGTTCTCATTCCTAGTTGAAGTGTGTCAGTAAAGGATCCCTGCACCTGCCCTGCACCAAGACTGGACATGTGATGTAGGCCTAGCCAACTGACGTTTTCTATCCTTTTGGTCAAAAGAGTTGTCTTTACTTGGGAATGTACGTACCAACCAAGCAGGGCTAACCAGCTTGATTCTGAAACTTTTGGTGGAGCAATGGGGAAAGGGGGATTGTTGCCTCAGAGGCTGATAAAGTCCTGGAGCTTCTGGGGAAATAACCTGACTAGAGGAAAAGATGGATTAAAAAAAATGACCAGGCTGAAGGCCCGTAGACCTGCGGATGTCACTGCGGTTTGTAGACCCGGCCATGTCTGAAGCCAGCAGCTCTGCTTTTCCCATTAAAGAAGCCCAGAGATTCATCCTCTTGATCCTCGCGTCACGTCTAGTGACAGTCACGCGGCCGTCACTCCCACCCCACCCCCAGAAGTATCCTGTTTCATTTGAAAAGAGCCTCTATTCCTATCTTGCCCAGGAAACCATTTGTCTACTTGGTAAAATGGAAATTGCTCCAGTCATCCTCCCTTAGCTAATGGAACTGTGCATTAGTGTTGAGCATCAAAGGCCGACACAGTGACGAATACATTCTGTCTCCAATAATGACCTAGGATTTAGGGATTTAAGTTGGAGTGAGAGACGGCGGTGAGCAGAGCTGCTGTCTGAGTCAGCCTTTCCGTGGAAACGGCTGTTCATCTTCTTAAGCAGCTAGACCTCTGCTGTGACATCATGGACAGCTTAACGCCCATAAAGCCAGTGTCATGACATCAGTATTGACTTCCCCAAAGCACCCTGTGCTGCCTGGGCTTCATGGTTGCAAACTGTTCGATCATGTTCCATACATCATGCACACAATAAAGACAAACCAGTGCAGAATTTGGGGCAAGGCAGTCTAAAAATTCTTCCTGATTTCACCTTTCTCACCTGAGTAAGTGTTGAGTGCGGTCCCGCGGAAGGTGTCGGGCACAGTTTTGAAATTATCCTCCGCTGCCAACTTTCAGCGGGAGCACAGCGGGAGTCTGCATATTCCCAAACACAAGGCTCTGAATCTCAGATGTCTAGCTT
Source organism: Mus pahari (assembly GCF_900095145.1). Lineage (NCBI taxonomy): Eukaryota > Metazoa > Chordata > Mammalia > Rodentia > Muridae > Mus > Mus pahari. The sequence continues at coordinate 64,490,093 of NC_034602.1, forward strand.
GTCTCCAAAAGGGATAATCTTTTTTTTTTTTTTTTTTTTGTTTGTTATTTTTTGGTTTTTCGAGACAGGGTTTCTCTGTATAGCCCTGGCTGTCCTGAACTCACTCTGTAGACCAGGCTGGCCTCAAACTCAGAAATCCGCCTGCCTCTGCCTCCCGAGTGCTGGGATTAAAGGCGTGCACCACCACGCCCGGCGGGATAATCTTTTCTTGTGGACGGCATTATCATCCACCCAGGAGGGTATAGAGGATACCCTGTAAACTCTCAGCTCCCACCTGCTCTTCAGTTTCTAGCGCCCTGCCAATATAAAAGCCCTCATACGAGTACCAGCCAGGTCCCTGATGGCTGCCAACTTTGGGGACCTTGTGCATGCATATCTCATTCTTTGGTTTTTCTACGCTTCTCTACCTCCCAGCCTTGCCCGTTGGCTGTCTCTCAGCCCTAAACTCAGCTGAACCTGTATCATAACAGTACCTGCTTCATATGGTACCTACTCTGGGCCATTTTGAAATACAGCTCCCCAAGCTCTGCTCATGTCTATTCTATGTGATGCACCAGAACGGTCCTTTATTGAGAAAACAGTATAATTAAGGGCCCCTGGGGTTGGACACTTTGGTGATTTTGTGAATAAGCGAGCACATGAAAGAATGAATGAATGAAGAATGAATGAATGAATGAGTCAATCTAAGCAATCCTGAATGAATGTGCTTTCTCTCCCTGTAATTCAGATTTCTCCCTTTCTGTGACCTGTCTTTTCCTAATATAAATGTAGCACATGGCTGGCAGTCCTCAGATACTGCCTAGACTTGTACTGGCCTCTGAGTCTATTCCCATGACTATCTACTTCCTATCTAGAAGTATTTTTACACTTCCTTTGGCTGTAGATAAATATGCTCAAAGAGACAGTTCTTTAGCATTCCTTCCCTTCCTTCTTCCTTCAGATTTTTGGTCACCTACGTTTGGTCCTTCACCTTCTCATCCCGTCTCTCTCCTTGCTCCTGCTGGATCCCACACGTGACTTCTGTTTCTGGAATAATCCTATGCCTTGTTCCTTTTGAAGCTCCAGTTGATTGTGGTCCAGGTGGATTGAGAGCTTGGTAGAGGTGGCGACTTGAAGGGAGATATGGGTGGTCATGAGGGATGGGTATCTTTCTCACTGGCCTTCGCATTCTCTGGATCCATTAGCATCAGCAACAGCAGGGTGTCACCCAGTGAGCCTGCGTTCTTCTTCAGGCTCCTTTGCACGAATCTGCCTGTTTCTCCATCATGTTATGAAGCATCCTTGAAAATTGCTATACCACACCCTTCAACATCTCAGGTAGACTTGGGTGGCATCATTTCTTTGGTCTGTCACTGATGCCCTATTTGTGGTGAATGAATGTTATTTTATGTCTCTCCAGGATCATGCTGCTAGTTGAGACCACAGTGTTTCCTTTCCGACTCTGTTTGGCCCTTCTCACTTTCTACTTCAAGCAGACTTTGTTTTTGGTTTTAAGACAGGCTCTGACTACATAGACCAGGCTAGCTTTGAACCCATAGAGATGAGCCTACCTCTGTCTCCTGAGCGATGGTCTTAAAGGTGTGCTTTGTAATACTCAACGCTTCTAATATGTTCTGGATGGATCTGTCTTGCCAACTGACTCCAGAAGAGTGAGGCCTTTCCCATGGGTTGGAATCTTGGGGTTTCCAACTGTGTCTTAGTAACAGGAAGCATCAAGGCTCAAGTCTGAACCGATTTCTTCCAGATCCTTCCATAACAGAGTAATAGCGTACGTATTGGGTCCAAAGGTCCCACTCCATCTAGCACAATTCCCATGCCACCCGTTTCCAAAATGCCTCCCCCACCCACACATCCCTCAAATACTTCCTTCCACCCAAACCTTAGCAAGCCTTCAGGGGCCAGCTTGGTTTATTTCTCTGTATGCTTAGGCGTACGTGGTCTGTATGACTGTTTGCTGCTCATGGTCAGGCGCTTGCGGAGAGCGCCAGGCTCCTGGAGCTGGAGCCACAGGTGGTTGTGAGCTGTCTAACAACACTGGGAATCCAACTCAAATCCCTGAGAAAGTGGCACATGCTCTTGGCGACTGAGCCATCTTTCCAGCCTCCGTTCACTTTCTGGATCCTGGAAGAAGCATCCTATGGCCACCGCAGCACTACTGACCTTTATCTCTCCTGAAGTCTGTCGTTTTATGAATCGTAGCGTGCATCCTTGATTCTTCCTTCTGTAACTCCTGCCTGCCTCCAACTGTAAATCCCCTAGGGACAGGCAGCCCGTCAAGTTTCTGTTTGTTTGTTTTTCAGTGACCTGAATATTTGGCATACTGGGTAAACTACAATTTAACCACAAAAGCTTTACTGACTCTACATCATAGTTAAATACATAGAATTGGGGGGAATTAATTTTTTTAATAGTTTAAAAGAGTCAGCCACCTTTCAGCTCTGGAGGATCATACTGACAAGTACACTTGCAGAAAGACATGTTTGCCAGGATATGAACGTTCTGCCCCGAGCCGTGGGATGACGTGCTTCCCAAGAGGTAGGAGTCGAAACAGAGACAGATTGCTGTCCTCTGTCGCTGATGCAACCTGCTGCTTGCACATACTTATCACATGGGCAGGACATATGAAGCAATCAAAGGGTCCGTTGATGATTAAAAACTCAAGCGCAGCTGTGGCGTTTGTCACTAGCCACTGGTGTTCAGCAACTGTGCCCCACGTCACTGGGCGCCGGCCCCATTGTGGAGCATTATTGCTGTTCTGAATGGGGCTGGCGTTATGTAACAGGAGGATGGAAGGCACAAAAAAGCAAACCAAGAAATAGATTAACGTCACCTTTCCCTTTTTAAGGACCTTGTTGAGTACTTGGCTGGGAGTTGGATTAAATTGAATTCCACTCCTCAGACTCAGCCCTGAGTGGGCGCCTTCTCAGACCTTGGGATTTCAGTGCAAAAGGAAGAACCAAACGAATGTTTAAGTTACATACAAGAGCTTATATTCTTTATGAAGCCTGTCTTAAATGACCTATGTGTGTAGTTGGATATATGTTTACGTATGTGTGTGGAGGTGAAAAGGCAACATTGATGCTATTTCTCAGGACCACTGTCATCCTTGTTTGAGGCAGGGGCCTCCGCTGGCTTGGAGCTTGCAGGTTTCCCAGATAGACCTTCCTGTTTGCTGGCAAATTCTCTATTGATTGCATCATCTCTCCAGCTCTAGCCTGTGCTAAAGCATGTACACCGTGAGCCTTGACAAGCAGAACTAACAAGATGGCTCAACACTCTTGCTTGGGGCCCACATGGCTCAAGGAGGAAATAATAAATCTTTTCTTAAAAGGTGGCTGCAGCCTGTGCTACACACACACACACACACACACACACACACACACACACACACGGACATAGACCCATAGACATACTTAAACACATAGAAACAGACACACACAGACACCCACACACATAGACATTCACAGACACATACATAGAGACACACATAGACAGACATACTAAGACACAGACACACACAGACATAGACACACAGACATTCTCAGACACACAAACATACTCAAACATAGACACACACGGACATACTCAGATGCACATAGGCATACACAGAAACACATAGAAACATACAGACATATAGACACATACGCAGATACATAGACTCAGACACACACACATACACAGAGATACACATAGACACACACAGAGACACATACAAAGACACAGACATAGACATAGACATACTTAGACACATAGAAACAGGCACACACATACATACTCAGACACACACAGACACCCACACAGACACTCCCAGGCACACACAAATACACATAGACACACAGACATTCTCAGACACACAAACATACTCAAATACAGACACATACAGACATACTCAGATGCCCATAGGCACACACAGAAACACATAGATACACACAGACATAGACACATACACACATAGACTCAGACACACACACACACACACACACACACACACACCCTGCCCTTTCCCCAGCCTATCTTTCATTCTTGCATCTCACACATTCCAGCCTCATGCCTCCTCTAACCCCTGAGCTGAAGCAGAGATAAAAAGGGAAGATAGTGGCTGAGCACACAGGGCACTTTGCCCTGAGAGGCTAGACAGTGGAGTCTATTGAGAGGTGGGCCCCAAGTTCTGAGTTGTGAGCCTCTGGAGCCAAACTGTCTGCATTCAGAAGCGGCTGCCTTTCCTGTGTCACAGCTGTGTCACCTTGGGTAGACCGCCTCACTCTTCTGGCCTAGGTCTGCTAACAGGAGGAGCATCTAATCAGTATCGACCACGTCCTGTGGGGTTTGTGACAGTGTCATGAGTCAACCCATGGAGCAGCGTTGGCACATGGCCCGTGGTCAGCCGGTGAGTTACTCCTGCAGTTAGAGGCAGGCACATCCTGTAAGGGCTCAGGTCAAGAAACTCAGGAGAGGTCTGGGGAGATAGCTCAGAGGTTAAGAGCATTAGCTGCTCTTCTAGAGGTCCTGAGTTCAATTCCCAGTAATGACATGGAGGCTTACAACCATGTGTAATGGCACCCTATGCCCTAGAGTACTCATATACATAAAATAAATCAATACATCATCTTTACAAGAAACCCAGGAGAAAGGATAGAGGAACAGCACTTTTCCTCTGCCACTGCTTAGCGAGGGTCTCTTGTATGTCTGGCAACTGCCGAGAGTGGAGAATATAGATGTGAAAAGCCGGGTGTCATCTCTGTCCTGAGAGCTTGCAGTCTAACAGGAAAATCTGTTCCCAGCCCCCTTTTGCATGAGATGCTCTTCCACAGGTCCACAGTGCCTGGCCTGCAGAAGAGTGCTAGTTACTGCTGTGGGTCCTTGGGTACGGTCCACATGGGCATTCTTGATTCACTACCTATTTAAATTCTGTATCAGCTACTCACTTACATCCTAGGCCAACTTACCCCTTGGCTGTCTGGAATGCCCTTGTTCTGAATTTCTTTTTTCTCCTGTGAAAAACCACACACTCTGTGCTCTCATTGTCTGCTTTCCACTACCTTGGGTTTTTTTTTTTTTTTTTTTTTTTTTTTTTTTTTTTTTTTTCTGTAGCGGTTTTATTAGCAGGTGCTACCCACCTGCCTGTTTCTCTAATTGCCCAGCCAATCACTTCTTTTGTCTCCCATTCTGCACCAATAACCTTGATCCTCTCCTTGAGACCCAAGCTGGCTACCATCAGGGTTCTCCCAATCTTTCCGAGACTCTACAGACTTCGAACCACCCTCTTCCTCCTTGTGGAAGGAGGGCAGAGTGAGCCGAGGCTGAGCAGGTGACTGGAGCGGCTGGGGGCCCAACTCACCTCAGAGTCAGTCTCTACAGGTCTCTCATCTGCCACACCCTTGTCTGTCACCCATTCCTATGAGTCTAACTTCCTCAGACTATCTGATGTCTCTTGTCCTCTGTATATTCAAAATGTATAGCTCCAGCTGCCCACCCACCCATGAACATAGCCATTACTAGGTAGCATGGTCGCTGTGGCCAGCATGTCCTAGGTTTTGGGATAGACCAGTGAGTTCACAGAGCTTACATTCTAGAGCAGAATGCCTACGATAAGCAACCAAATAGAATGTGTGTACATGGTGAACAGCTGAGTGAAGTCCTCTGCAGTGGAGGGTTCAAGTAACCAAGAATTGAAAGTACTCAGGAAAAAAAAAAAAAAAAACGACTCAATTGAAAGATATTCAGACCTTTTTGGGTCACTATTGCCTAAATAATAATACAGTTGAGCAACTACTTACACTGTATTACTATTTTAGGGATTGTAAGTAATCTAGAGAGGACTGAAAGTCTATGAGAAGGTACATGTAGGTTATATGCAAATGACAGGCCATATAAAGAGACTTCAGTGTTGAAGAGATTGTGGAATGTATGAGGTGTCCAGGACCTGCAGATGCTGAAGGCCAAAGGGACAACAGGCTTGGACGACGAATCTAAGTGATTCCGGGCATGGAACTGAACTTTGGACAAAGAATGGAGAAAGGTAAGTCGTGCCGTGCAAAATGGCTACTTGTGGTTCAAGCTATTTCATTATGTGAGAGAGAAGCTGCTGAGGGTCCCCGTGCTAGAATAAGCTGTTGAGAGCCTTCTAGGGCCCCTGCCGAACCATAGAACAATCTGGACATTGTTCTCCCTGGTGTTCTCCGGCTGGCATGTGCTGTATCTGCAAGAAGCCAGCTCTAAACCCACAAAAGGTCTGTTTGACAGTCCAATGCAATAGCTATCCCAAAGCAATCTTCCCATCTTTCGCTTGGGGGCAGAGAACAGAGGAATGCCTTGACTCTTGGCTGCACTGCCGCTTTGGCCAATGAATACAAGAAAGGCTTCGGCACGAGCTTTCCCCCATCTCCTTATCTGAGCCCAGGTAATGAGGAATCTGGAAGATAATTTGACAAGTTATAAATAATTCCTTCTCAACCACCGATAAAAGGACAATGGAGGCTTGAGGAATTGCTGTCTGATTGGCCTTCATCATGAGAATACAAGAATATTAAACACATGTCTTGTCAGTCTCTTTTATACAATGGTCTCACTAGATATTAGACATATTGCTTTGATGCCCAAGTCAACCATAACTTATTTACCATCAAGTTACAAATACATCCTCCTTTAATGAAGGCACGTGGGCTTACACCTTCATTAAAAATAAAAGTTTGGTTTTTTGCTTGCTTTGGGGGTCAGTTAAGAATCAGCTTGATCAACAGAGGAATGGATCCAGAAAATGTGGTACATTTACACAATGGAATACTACTCAGCTATTAAAAAACAACAATTTCATGAAATTCGCAGGCAAATGAATGGAACTTGAGACTATCATCATCCTGAGTAAGGTGACACAAAGGAACACACATGGTATGCACTCATTTTTAAGTGAATATTAGCCCAAAAGTTTGGACTACCCAAAATTCAACTCACAGACCATATGAAGCCCAAGAAGAAGGAAGACCAAAGTGTGGATGCTTCAGTGATTTTTAAAAGGGTGAACAAATTACTCACAGGAGGAAATATGGAGACCAGCTGTGGAGCAGAGAGGGAAGGAAAGGCCATCCAGTGACTGATCCACCTGGGGATCCATCCCATATACATAAAGCTACCAAACCTGGCAGTTATGGTGGATCCTGGGAAATGCTAGCTGACAGGAGCCTGATATGGCTGTCTCCTGAGAGGCTCCGCCAGAGCTTGACAAATACAGAGGCGGAGGCTCACAGCCAATCATTGGACTGAGAGAGGGGTGGGGGGGGTCCCAATGGAAGAGTTGGAGAACTGACTGAAGGAGCTGAGGGGGTTTGCAGCCTCATGGAGGGAGCAACAGTGTCAACAGGCCAGACCTCCTGGAGCTCCTGGGGACTGGACCACCAACCAAAGAATACACATGGAGGGACCATGACGCTGGCCACATATGTGGCAGAGGATGGCCTTGTTGGACATCAGTGGGAGGAGAGACCCTTGGGCCCGAGGGTGTTCAATGCCCCAGTGTAGGGGAATGCCAGGACAGGAGGATGGGAGTGGCTGGGTGGGAGAGCATCCTTATAGAGGCAGAGGGAAGGGGATGGGATGGGGGTTCCGAAAGGGAGACCTGGAAGGGGGAGAACATTTGAAATGTAAATAAAGAAAACATCCAATCCAAAAAAAAAAAAAAAAGAAAAGAAAAGAAAAAGAAAAAGAAAAAAGAATCAGCTTGAACAACCCTGGAGTTTTCCCACTGTGTGACACTTAAAGTAGACAGTGTTACATTCCCGATGAATTAATAATAAAGCTGCACAGAAAGTTCCGAGCAGAGATCAGAGATGGGCCAGCATACCAACCTTCATACTCCATGGAATGTACGGTTCTTCTCCCGGCTTCGTTCTACTGTGGAGCTAAATTCTTTCTTTATATAGAAGCCGGTGCGGTGCCCTTGTTAAATCGAGTACATGAATCATTCGTACATTCCCTAAAATCCCACCCCTTCACACTCCTCTGGTCTGCTAGTCATTTTCTTTTGTAATCAGGAGGAAAAAAAAAAATTGCATCGGTAATGAGGACATCTTGGTGAAAAGCTGAAATGCTCTTGGAGTAGGTAGAGGACCATGTTTCCTGTCGGTGACCGAATCTTAAGCTTGTCACGTCTCCATCTGCATCTTCATCAGCTAGGAACACTCCTGTGTTCCTGTTAATTTGGTTATCAGCTCATACTATGACTTTAGACTGTGGCCCGGGAGAGTTCAGGTGCAGTGGGATGGGCTGAGGTAGCTGTAGGAGTGAGGAACTGGATAGTGCTTGATGGAGCAGTAAGACTCAGAACCAAACACAGCTTACCAGTTCATTCTCCAGAGGACACAAGAGATGGGCGCAGGATGCTTGCTGTTCCCCTGGTTCACAGGCAGATACAAAAGGCTTCCACTCCCCTTCAGTTTGTGACGTTCTTGCTTAGGAGCTGAGGGCCTGATGAAAGGTCACTGGTTTCTATGCACAGACAAGGATGCCTAACATGTCCTCAGGTGGATCGTACTCCCAGGAGCCAGAGCAGGGCAAATATTAGGTATGTCCAACCTACTTTGGAATTTGAAGCCAACAGAGTATGTTAAACAATCACTTTAATTGTCCGAAGCTTTCTGCCCGGGTGAGTGTGTTCTGATCATAAAATCCTGCCAAGAGTCCCGAAGCTCTTGTTCCCAAGAACCCAAAGCCAACACTCACGTCTTTTTGTTTCGTAATCTTCTAAATAAATGAAGTGTTAGGGAGACAAGGGTGGATCGATGTGCTCAGAGGATCCTTCCTGTCAGAGAAGAGATGGAAAGGGTCTAAAACACATTGTCACTTTCTGTGTGCCTTGTGACGGGCCTTTTCAATTCACTGGAGGAACTCCCAAAAATGGCCCTTTTAATGTTAATATGGTAACCTGTCAGTTCCCAGTACTGAAGACTCCCACAGTCTTGGAACTCCTCCTACACCCCCTGCCACCCCCCCCCCCCGCAAGCACAGTGGGAACTCACTGTCCCGAGTAATCTTTAAAACTTGAATATCTTCTCAACTGTTATCATCAGACCTCTAGTCAAATGGATATTCTCTGTTCCTGGGGCTTGGGGATGGGGTGAAAGGCTTGGGCTATGGTGGCAGAAGCGACCTTCCTTCGAGTGGAAGACGAAGTTCAGATGCCTAAAAGAAAAGGACTACTTCTACATTCCATCTGAGCATCATATTGAAGAGGAAGAAGACATCTCCCAGAAGAGAGACCAAATATGCCAGTGCATCCAGAGACTGGAGTCATCGAATACTATTTAAAGAGAAAAACACAGCTCATTCTGCTGCCATAGAAACCAGCCAAGGTATGAGAGGAGGAAGAGCCTCTTCGAGACCAGACCTTCTGCCTAGAATTTAAGACATTCGTGGGTTGGTTTTTTTTTTTTTTTTAAAGTTACAGTTTTCTGGGATGAGGTGCACGTGTGTGCTTGTGCATACACGCAGAGCGAGTCCCTTTGTCTTTAATTGAGATCCCCCTTTGCCTTTGTCCCTAATTTGTTTCTTTTCCACTCAGGGGAATCTGGCTGTCTTTCAGTTGTAATGAAATCAAAAGGAAGGCCGGGGTCTTAAAGGGGAAAGTCCCCCATTGATACTTGCCCACATGTCAGCATAGCTCTCCAGGGTGGTGCGCAGGCCTGTATGCACCTACACAAACCTGGTGGACTCACTGGGTAAAGTCCCCATGCCCTGCTTCACTGTGTCTGCCCTGTCCCTGTTTGCTAATGCAGGCATCTCTCAGAAGCTCCAAAGTGGCAGGAAAAACCCTCTGACCTCCTTAGTCCCCAGACTGGGTCTGAGCGGTGGCACACTTTAGTTAGAACGTTTGAACATACAAACTCTGATTGCCAATCATGCCGCCTCCGTCCTGGCGTTGGAGACACGCCCGGCCACACTTGCTGTTCCTTCAGGATTCCATGTCGCAGGGAGCCACCGCTGCTGGGTCGAAGGACTTCGCCCACAACGTGGAAATGAAAGGCAAGACTGGCTAGACATTCGGAAAGCTGGTGAGCACTTGCCAGAGTCTGTCTTTCTAGGAGGAGGCTACAGGCAAGAAGGCACCAAGTCCCTGTAAACAGGCTGCTGTGGATGTGGGGAGGAGTTAGAACTTAAGATTCAGTTGGAATCTCTTAGAGGAGGCATTTCACAAAGGATTAGGGATTCCAAGCCACAGCCAGAAGTGGAACTTAACACCCTATAATATCCTTTTATTCTCTAATAAGAGAGAATGGACTATCTGGGGTCCTCTCTGATGGCTTTACTTTTAATGTTATTTATTTATTTTATTGGCTATTCTCCATCATACGCAGTGATGGGGCTCATAAAAGCATCTTCATTCACATATACCTTGTATTTTGACTGTGTTCACCTCCATCTCTTCTCTAGATTTTCCTTTTTAAAAAGTAGCTTTAGGTTTACAATAAAGAGGGCCGGGGGAGGGGGAGAGAGAGAGAAAGAGAGGGAAGATATTGTAGGTTCAGCTTGACTGCAGCCCTTCCATCCCATAACATTGCAAAACAGGGTAAGTGCGCTCTCTCTTTCTCTCTCTCTCTCTCTCTCTCTCTCTCTCTCTCTCTCTCTCTCTCTGTCTCTTCCTTCCTCTCTCCCTCTCTCTCTCTCTCTTAAAATTTGTTACATCACATTTCACTTACAATAGTCAAATATGTGTCTATTTTCTGGATCCACATAGGTAGTGGAGTCGAAATAAGCCTCAAAGTAAATAATCAAACAAAACCACAGCTCTTGGCAAAAGGCCCACGTACTTTGACACACACCATTTTGGGAGCAACCCTCAGTGATATGGAGAAAATGGTGCTCTTCTGGCTGCCATGGACATGTTCCCATGGGAGAAGGGGAACACCTTCTCTTACTCTACACAGTGCGTGCTAGGGTCCTCGGAGTTCCCCTGTGCTGTTCTCTGTCTGTGGAGTCTCTGGTCCTTGGTTAGTCCTTCTCACTGGGAGAGAGCCCTTGTCTTATGCCCTGGTTCTTTCATTTCCCAGCCCACACAGATACTTGCTGGCTTGCTCTGTCTAGGGGCAAATGCTCGTTCCCTAACCAGCCTCCCCTTCCCCTGCCACATGCTTACACATACATGTACACACATGCATGTGGGCTGGTATCCAACACAGAGCTGTGCAGCTGCTCTCCAGCCCTGCTATTCCTAGTCTAGGTCTTTAGTCCTACTATGTGCTCCTACAAAACCTACGTTTCTTTCATCAAGTCGTTTTCTCACACTGTATTGAAGTTGCTTGGCCACATCTCAGCTTTCCATACTGAATGTGAGTCTACTCAGCCGAGTAAGCCCCAGTTCTAACACAGTGCCTGCTCTACTCACAGCCCAGATGCTAAACTAATATTTATTAAACTTACATTCTGGGAGCCTAAGCACTTCCAGATACCGAATTATCTCTGAAATCTCAGATCAAAGATTAACTTTAAAGATCCAAGAGAGTGGTAGAAACTCCAGATGCCGAGGCAAAATCGCAACTTAGCAAAATATTTCTGTCTTCACTCCCCCACATCCCTATGTTTTAATCTCCTATCCTCTTATGTTTACTTAAGAAATAAAAATGGGAGAGTGGAGAGGGGAGGGAGGGAAAGAGTGTGTGCACATCACTTGGCAACATACCATCATCAGGGTATTTGTATATGCAATGTATTTATGTATGGGTACGCGTGGTTATGTGCAGGTGGAAGTGAGTGGACACACACACACACACACACACACACACACACACACACACGTGTTTGAGCAACCTCATGGAGGTCAGAAGTCTATGTTGGATGTCTTTCTCAATTATTCCCTATCTCATTTATTTTTAGACATAATTTCCTCATTGAACACAGAGCTGATTCTGTTAGACTGTTTGGCCAGCAAGCCCTGAGATGGAGTTCCCTGTCTTCATCTCTCCAAGGCCTGGACTGAAGCTGTGTGCCACAGTGCCTGGGTTTGTCGTTTGTTTTCACATGGGTGCTGGGATTGAACTCAGGTCTCCTTTCTTACTCACAAAGCACTTTACCAACTGAGCTATCTCCCCGGCCCTCAATTGGTTGGTTTTAAATATCATTGATTACTTGCCGATTTGTGTTCATCGTGGGCCAAGTGATCTTTGTGAGAATGTGTGTGGAGCTTTGTTCTCTCATTTTTAAAGAAAAGATGCTCTCGGATTCTTTAGCATAATTTCCATCTAAAGGTAGGACCAATGTGCCCTGCCTTCCCACTTGGGTCTGTGTGAGTTCTGTAGGCTGGGCCATTTGCACATGATAGAGCAAAGCTTTGCCAGATTCTATATACAAGCTTTAAGAGATGGGGTTCTACTTCCTGTCTTCAGAGTGTTCTCTTAGAAGTCAGTGTGTCCTGAAGCAGCTTGAGTTCTGCCCAGCTCGACCCACCTTTCTGATTGAAATGCAGATGTGTGAATGAAGAAGCCATACTGGATGGCCAGCCAGAACCTTCATGATCTGTGACTCAGCTCTCATCTGACGTCCATCTTTCACCAGGAGAAAGTCCAGGAAAGAACTGTGCCATTGTGTCTGGACAAGGACCGTGAACCAGTTTGGGGTGGTTTATGGAGCAGCAGGGGGAATGACTCCTAGAAGTAATGATAGTATCTGCCTTATAGTTAGTCATAGAGCAATATTGCAGAGTCTGCCTGCTTCTGGCTTTGTAGTGAAGGGATCACATGATCATTTTCTTGATAACCTTAGATGTAAAAAGTGAAATTTCTTTCCTATAGTCTGGAATAAAATAGATAATCACGTCTCCTGTCCTGATCTCCCCTTTTCCCTCCCCCCTTCTAATTTGGTCTCTTATTTTCCCTACAAATTTGGGTTTCCAAGAAGTGATAACTAAGTGTTATCGTCTGAGGTTAACCAGATGCAGGTAGGGGCTACTGGGTAGATGGTTTTAAAGTAACACCCGATCCTTTGCCCATCCACCCCCACCCACCCACCGCGCCTCTTTCTCTCCTTTCCTTCCTCCTCCACCTCTCTCTGTGTTTTAAGTACAGCCAGTTCATTTTGACTTAAGTAAGTATACTATATTCAGCCTTCATCATGCAGACAGAAAAATCACTGGTCTGGTTAGTTCCGTGGTAACGAAAATGCAACACCAGAAGCTAAAGTGATTCAAAGCTAAATTCCCTTTGAGAACCTTCATCAGGTCTGTGTGTGCAAAAAGCAGCCGAACAAATGTTGTAGACTACGTAATTATTTCCCATGTAAACGCTAGAGAATTGCAGGCTAGAGGGCTGGGGGCTGAAAGGTGCACGGTACCTTAATTATAGCCTTGCTAAGTTTGATTTTTATAGACCGGCAAAACTCAAGTTTGATTTAAACCACACAGAAAGACATGATGCAAATTGGCCATGCCCTTTGTCCCAGACTCAGACGTCTGGCCTTGCTTCAGTCCGATGTCATCCTTAGAAGGCCACCTTTTACTACGGTGATTGCTCAGCCTGTTTGCACCCCACCCCGTTCTGTTGTTCATCCTGGAAGACTTAACAAGGCGAGTCCACATAACCTTCCTAGGTCCTCTCCTATTTCTTCGCCCCTTCAAACTGTTACTAGATACAGAGCTTGTCATGGTCTGACCAGAGTAGGATGGTAAATTCTCTCTATTACCTGGTGAATAAAGTCCAGAATGGAAGGTGATTAAACAAGAAACAGTGTGTTGAGCCTGGGATCAGCTTCTTTTACTTTTCTACCTTTAAAAAAGGTGTACAAAATGTCACAGGCTTTGCTGTATTAGGCACCAAGATAAAAAACCCTGAGGGTTGTAAGGGCGTGGCGGTGGCAATAGATAAAGTAGGTGGCTGAAGTTGGGATCTGGCCAGCAGTTGTCTGTGATTTTCTCTGATGAGGACACCGGATACTAGGTATTTTTATGAGTGCTAGACTCCTTATCTTCCTTGGTGACAAGCCACTTTTAACTAACCCTTATATGACTAGGCTAAATGTGAGGTCCCTCTGCCTCGGGTGAGTCCAATCCGCAGCTGCAGCTGCCACGGACTGCTTGTCTTATCTTTCCGGGATCTGGGAGGAGGCGTGACTGGGTTAGCCATGCAAGCTTCTTCTAGTGACTTTTGGCTTGGCTTTGCCTTTCAGAGTGCAGCACTTGCTTTTCACGCTGCGTGCCTTCTTGTGGGCTTGCACTGTTGGCAAAATAGGTATTTTGCCCCAAAGACAAACGCCACGTTTTGGGTCAGGGAGGGGTGCCTTTGTTTAGGAATACAAGGATGGGGGAAAATGTATAATCCAGGATGATACTTTGAATGAAAGTGCAATGATGTCTCCAGCGCACGAGCAGGACAGGGCCAAACAGGGTAGTGACCGTGGGCCTAACGGGCTCCCAGCAGGTAGGTTCCTTGGGGTCAGAGGTGGAGAAGCCAGTGGAATGTAGGCAATGGTCAGAGAGATTAGGGGACCTGGGAACCAATTCAGAGAATGCCTAGGGACTGACCTACGGAGGTCCAGTGGCGAGGTAGGCAGACAAGGGTGGGTGCCTCTAAAGCCACCGCGGATCTGAGATCCCGCGGACACCACAGGTCTCCTATGAAGGCAAGGACAGATTCCACCACCACCACCCCCCACGTGGACCTGAGACCCAGCAGACACGGCCAGATCCCGCCACGCGGATCTGAGACCCCGTGACCCCGCCCGCACCGGTGCGACCGCGTGCGAGCGCCGCGGGAGCCGGCTGGGTCCCACACGTTGCCACCCTCGCGCCGGCCGCCCTGTTTTCCTGGGATCTCACGGGGCACCGCACTCGCTCCCGGCTCCTGTGGGGGCGCAGCCTCGTCTTGCAGGCCGTGGGCGGGGCCTCGAGCGGGGCGCCCGGGGATTGGCTGCTGGGGTGGAGGCGGGGCCTGGGCCAGAGAAAACCAGCGCCCGGGCCGCTGCGGTCCCAGCCGCGAACCGGAACCTCTGAGCAGCCTCTCGTCTCGTCGCGCTCTCCGGTTCTTTCCAGCCTCTGCCCGCGCGCCCTCCGACCGGGTGCCCTCCTCTCCTTGCAGCTCGAGCCGTCTCCTGTTCTGACTTTCCTCCCCAGCTCCGTGCAGCCCGGCCGTAGCGGCGATGCGCCTCATCCAGAACATGTGTACCATCGCAGAGTACCCCGCCCCGGGCAGCACCGCTGCCGACTGCTGCCTGGGGGCTGCGGGTCGCCGGCTCGTCAAGATCGCCGTGGTGGGGGCCAGCGGCGTGGGCAAGACCGGTGAGTCCACGCGAGGAACCCGCTTGGTCGAGGGGCGGGACGTAGGAGACCCCCCGCCCGGATTGGAGATGAGAGAGGTGGGCGTTGCAGTGGGATCCTCTGCCCCTTCAATGTCCCTGCTTCAACGAAGAGGATCACTGGGGCCCAGAGCGGCCCGTCGACTTTCGGGCCAGAGTAGAACTTTGGAGCTTTGAGCTTTGGGCAGGATCTGGGGCGGAATTGGGGAGCTAGTGACTGTAACCCCTCCAGGAGTTCCGTAAGGGTAGGAAGAAACTTGCGGGCTGGAAGGTTTAGGTGTGGCCCAGCTGGGCTCCCTGGAGGGGCTGGGCCTCAAGACCCTTCCCGCTGGCAGAGTCGTAATTCACTCGGCTTCTACCTCCTCGTGTCTGGTAGAGGGTTAAGGAGCTACAGGATAGGAATTTCCCTCGGTAGCCGGCTGTGACTTTCTTTGGAAGAGTTGTTTTCCAGGTGGGGGTGGGGCGGAGACCCGTCTAACTTAGTGGGTTAACCGTCAGTCTGTTTTCTTTTCTGAATTGCAGCTTTGGTGGTCCGATTCCTCACTAAACGATTCATCGGGGACTACGAACGAAATGCAGGTGAGGAAACCCACGGAGACCAAGCCTGTACCTTCAAGGACACTTCCTTCAGAGTGACAGTGTTTAGCATCAGGATTCTGCCACTTCCAATTCTGCACGCCCCCTCCCCTCCGCCCCTCCCCCCCCCCAGCTGCCATCTGGCCTCATTCCATTCCTGGCGCATTCATCATTTTACCAAGTACCCGAAAGTATTCCCTGTGGTATGTTTTAACTATTGGGACCCCAGTTGGAAGCACCGTTTGTACTCCAAGGCCTTGTCCTTTAAAACATGCCCGCAAAAGTCATTAAAAAAAAAAAAACCAACCAACCAGCCAAACAAACAAAAAAACCCAGCCGCGAGCTCCTCCCCCACCCTCTCCCTCTGCTGGCCGCCTTTCAGGGCGACCTTTGAAAGCAAAGGCCAAAGAAGAGTTGTAAGCCTAAAGTTCTTTCCTTAACAAAGAAAAATAAGTAGCGGCTATGACTCTAGCAGGGGGAGAGCAAATTGCTTAAATAAGTAGACTGTATGGTTAAATACTGTTTGAAGTACCTGTTGCGAATTAGTTGAAATGAGCCATATAAGCCACCCCAAGATAAGACCTGGTGGCCTTCTGCCTTGCTGTAGCTCTGATCAGAATCGAGGCACATGTTCATGCTAGGGCTGCCAACTGTGCGCTTACTAACTGTGTTTGCTTACGAAGCTATTGTATCCAGTAGGCAGAATATAACTGTTCAGAGAATGATATGATAAAATAAAAGCAGCAACCCTGTGTATACTGAGCCAGAAACTTTCCTCCAAGGAACTTCTCTAAACATGGAAACTCAGTTAAAATTAGACCAGCAAGTTTCTAAAAACCCACAAACTTTGACCTACTTTTGATAAAATTTGATAATCTACTAGCAGGGGCTTAAGATTGCACGTGGCCTTTAAACAAGATCTGAATTAAGTGCATTAAGTAGAAGTAAATCACATCCTTTTCTTTTTCTGGTGTGTACTGGTGCAAGCCATGGTACATTAAAAACATACAAACAAACAAACAGAAAACCAAACCACGTTTCCTGAGGCTGCACATGAAAGAAGAACACCATCTCCTTTTTTTGTCTTCATAGGTAATCTCTACACAAGACAAGTTCACATAGAAGGAGAAACTCTGGCTATTCAGGTCCAGGACACTCCGGGCATCCAGGTGAGAAACTGATGCTGACAGGGCCAGGGCGGACACCCGTGGCCATGGCACCACTCACTTGTTTAAGTGGAAGGGACATGAGATGTGGGGAGTCAGGTCTAGACTTTAGTTGTGATTTGACAGTTAAATTGTACCTGGCCACAGGTCAGCCTTGGCCCGGTTCAGTTTGGGGAACTGGGCAAAGGAGGGGAGCCCCTCTTGTAGGAGGGGATCAGCGGAGCAGAGGGAACCAAACCAGCCCTTGGAATTGGCAGTATTTCCTTCCTTTGGTTTTTATTTATGTGCCTTTGGCATCAAAACCCAAATATTCAGGTCCAGTCTCCAACACCCGGAATCACTTTTATATTGTGGAAAGTTTCTCTGTAGACAAAAGAGCTCTGCTAGGATTTTTTTTTTCCCTTCCCCATCCTGAACTGGGCAGTTATCCAGGTTTAAATGCTTCCAGCTCCTATCTTCCCCAGACTTACTGTCTAGCCAGTTAATTTCCCATTTTGTGCAACTACAAAGTCGCTCTGCATGGAGTTCTCTGCAGGTCCATTTTCCACTTGAGTGTGGTGAGCTGCCCTGTTATTTATTCCCTCCGAGCAGCTGGATCAACAGATTGTTAAGAAAGCCCAAGTGTGTGGGGATAGAACTTGTTTACGACCCGTAACCCGCCATCCATCGCTATGAAGGGAGGATGTGCTCAAGCCAGAGCTCTGTGCAGTGCCCATTGCTTGCTCACCTTGCTCTCCCCCTTCTCCTCAGGTGCACGAGAACGGTTTGAGCTGCAGCGAGCAGTTGAATCGCTGCATTCGCTGGGCGGATGCCGTCGTCCTCGTCTTCTCCATCACGGACCACAAGAGCTACGAACTCATTAGCCAGCTCCACCAGCATGTGCAGCAGCTGCACCCGGGCACACGGCTGCCTGTGGTGGTGGTGGCTAACAAAGCTGACCTCCTACACGTCAAACAGGTCGACCCTCAGCTTGGTCTGCAACTGGCCGGCATGCTCGGCTGCTCCTTCTATGAAGTATCTGTCAGTGAAAATTACAACGACGTCTACAATGCTTTCCATGTCCTGTGCAAAGAAGTGAGCCCCAAACAGCAGCCCAGCGGCACCCCAGAGAAGCGCAGAACCTCCCTCATCCCGAGACCCAAGTCGCCCAACATGCAAGACCTGAAGAGGAGGTTTAAGCAGGCTCTGTCTGCCAAAGTGAGGACTGTCACGTCGGTCTGAGGCACGACTCCCAGAGGGGGTTTGGTCTTTTGGGCAGAGGGCCCGAGGTTCTTCTTAGATGGGACCATTGCAGGCTGATAGCAGTCATGGTTCCAGAAAGAGCAGTGGCAGAGGGGCCTGAGGGGCCTTTTGGAATTCTGCAACAAAGGAAGTGAGGACAGATGGACGGATGCGGGACTGATCTGCCTAGTCCTTTAAGTGGGGAATGGGGCATGCTTTTGTTCCACACTGTCTTATAAGTGATGGTCAGGTGCACCAAAGACATGGATGTGGATTGGGGTGGGGAGGAGGACACAGAATATCACTGGCTTTCTCTCCCAAGGGGGGCGGTTTGCTTCAGTGACCCCCAACGTGTTCTCTTTACAGGATACCTTTCTGACTTGAAGGATATCCAGGTTTCTTTAAAAATAAGGAGGGACTCTCCCCACCCCATAAAGGTCAAGTTTTAGACCAAAATATTCCATGTACAGACACCCATGAGCCATGGTCTGTAGGAAGGTGCTTGGTCTCCTGACACAAGATGGGCACCGGGGTTGAGTAGTTGTGGAAAACTCAGCCGTGGGCTGCCCAAACATGACGATGTATAGTCGTGTGTGTGTGTGTTTTTTTTTTTTTTGTTTGTTTGTTTGTTTTTCTTCTTTAAACTGTGGCATCAGGTACAGAAAAAAGTGTTAGTCGATGGTGGCGTGGTTTGTGTAAATAACCCATGGCAGTGACGTTGGGTTGCTTCCTGGGCCTGGCTGAGTCGGGGCTATGGATGGCTGAGATACTGAGATGCTGTTTTCCAAGGTGACCAGATGCAGGCCTGCCTGCCGAATCCCCTACACAGATGCACTTTAAGGAGCCGTTTAAGCTTTGGCTCAAACTGTAATTAATTTATTTTATGTACAATAAATCTCTCATTTGATAAGAGCAGACATCTGACTGGGTCTTTATTGAAATGTTTACCTCCTGCCCTCCAGGAAGCGGTTTTTAGAATCCTGTGTTTATTGAGCGAGGTGAGTCAGGGGATAGGCTGACATTATGTCTCACGACACATGATCAGTGAGGTACATTTTATTATTCACATTTTACACAGTACAAAAAAAAATATCCTTGCAGAACAAACTCAATAACATAAAGTCTACAACCTGCAAACATTGTTGCTTGCAATCTGGCCTCTCTATCCCAGAGTTGTATGTCTCCGTTTCTTCATGGTCTTCTGGGTGGGCCTGGGTAGCTGTCTGTGTGCACATCACAGTAGAGCTGCTGTGGCTATGACTGCTTCTCCATGGAGCAGTGCTACTATATGTGTGGTGCACTTAGTGAAGCTTTTTGGGGCACGCTGTGTCCACAGGCTACACTTTAGTCTCATAGTAAGAGCTTGTAGCCATTGGTTTGCAGCTATTCAGGGGGGCTGTTCCCATGACACAGTTGTCACACACATGTGCCACAGCTGGCAGGCTTCTCTTCTGCTGCCACTGGAGCCTGCCTGCAAGACATTGCCTGCGAACTCAGTTGAGTCTCCCATCTCTGTGGGCAGGGCATCGTCCTTCCATCTGGGCAGCACCTTCTAGACTGTTCTTGGTTAGTTCTCCAGATAACCCTGGAAGGTGGAGTGGGGGAGGGCTGACACGATTTCACAAACAAAGCAGGGTCAAGGTTTCAAGGGATGTCCTCAAGTTCATGTAAAGGAACTCAACCAGTGTCTTGAGGATTCAGTGTTACTTCGTCATCATGCCTCATCTATAAGATGCACAGGTAAGGCAGCCGTGTGTGCTGGGAGTCTGTGGTGACAGGGGCTGGGCTATTTAAGCTCATTTTCCCAGGGGACCATCTGACTGCTCTTGACAGTGACATTCTGACAGTTACACTTCGTTACACATAGAACTTTTTTTTTTTTCTTTTTAAACCTTTTCAAAGCTAACCTAACCTCACCCCTGAGAAGGATGTGTGTTGGCAGCAGGGTGGGAAATGGTGTCGATGGATGATGAAGGCAGCACAAGGGCAGAGACTGGAATCTCTGTCCCCTCAGCTTGTCTTCCTCCTGCGTGGTTGTTAGCAACGCACCATGAGCGAGAGGTTCTTTTCTCGCTGACCCTCGGCTCGCCTGTGTTCTGCAGTGGAAGACAAGAAGCTCTGGCAAGGGTAGATTTTTTCACAGCACAAGACTGAGAGGAACCAGTCTTCTATTTCCTACCGCCCCTGCCCCTCCCTTCCTCACGGTACAACCACAGGCATCTCCGTAGGACTCTGGCCCACCTCTGCAGCCTGGTGGGTGTGCCCTGGGCCTTCTCATCTCCTGCCCTTGGCACCTCTCACTTCCCAACCTCTGTGGAGACTCAGCCTTTCACTTCACCTAGGCACATCTTTCGGCTACAGAAGGATGAAGTGGAGAGAAGGCAGAGGGAGTGATCGCTGGGAATCTCAGGCAGGAACCACCCTAGAACTAATCTAGGCCACCATCTTGGGTGGGATTGACTATGCGTGGATTCTAGATCGACGGTGGTCTCAGCATAAGCTTGGCATAGTGTTTCATTAATCTCATCTGTCTCTCAATACTAGCATCTCTCTACTCCCCCCACCCTATTTGATGTCTACAAACTCTGGCCTGAGAAGCAATCTCCTCTCTCTCTCTCTCTCTCTCTCTCTCTCTCTCTC
>NC_034602.1:64511045-64531967 GCF_900095145.1 Mus pahari
CACACACACACACACACACACACACACACACACACACACACACACATATGCAGTGCAGAGAAAGTGAGGAATGAGGATTTATTGAGTATTTACAACATACAGATTGCACATGCCTTCCTTTAATCTTTGGGAGACTGCTAAGGGAGGCTGTATCACCCCTATTTTAAGATGAGGAAGACAAAGCTTTGAGATTATGCTAGCTTAAGGCCAGCCAGTAACAGCACCCAACGTCATTTACTGACTGTCTGGGTACCAGAAATAGATGTCTGAAACAAGGACACTCTGTATACTAAGTCCATCTCTCTTCAGTATCCTATACACGAAGGAAGGAATTGGCTGGGCTCTCAAGAAGCCAATCCTGGACCCTACTGATGCCAGAGTTTGTGCCCCACCCTCACCCCATCCCAGACCTAGTAGCAGCTCTGGGCCTTCTCTGACCAACCTACCTCCCTGGCCCCAATAACCCAGCTTTCTCCACCTCCCCTTCTGCTACTGGTTGGGTTACTGCATGGCCCCAGGGCTCCTGGCAACCAGTCCACATCTGCTGTTGCCATTAGCCTGAGGCTGCTGGCTGCTCTGGCCTCCAGCCCCCTCAGTAATAAAGATGCCCAGGTTGGAGGGGCTGCCTCCCAGCTGGTCTGTCTCAGAGCCCAACCCACGTCTGTCTTGATGTCTGGCTCTCTAGTTTCCTCCCAGCCTCAAATCAAAACCATTTGCAGCCCTAGGCTGGGCCTGGCCGGTTATGCAGTGGCAGGGGGTGGGAGGGAGTCCTCAACCAGCTCCAGAAGGCTTGCCTGTCCAGCAGCTCAGCACCCCAAGCTTTAGGGGCTGTGGCTATGTTTATAGAGAGCTCCTTATTTATCAGAAAAATGGGGGGAGGGGGAGATTGATCTTTTACCCCAAGAGGGAAAAGATAAATCTGGGCACGGGAACAGTTGTGGGCAGATCCCCACAATGGAGCAGTTGGCACACTGTGGTCTTGCTTAGCAGAGCGGAGATGGCAAGCACCCAGCTGTGGAGAACTCCCAGAACCTCTGGGTAGGGTAACAGCCCAGCAGGGAGGCACTTGCCTGCTTACAATAAAGGACCCAGAAGGCTGCTGGATACTCCTCTGGAAGCCTAAAGAGAGGAGGTTTGGGTTCTTATTGTCCTCATTAGTTCCTGAGCCAAGAAGAGAACAGGACTAGTGTAGTTAGTTATAAGGCCACCCCCTGCTCTTTCCGACGTGGCCTGCAAGCCCTCCACCATCTGGTTTTAGAAGTTCCTTTGACAGCACTGATGGAGCTTTTTGATGTTTCTTGGGCAAGCCAACAGACAACATTTGTAATATTGGGTTGTTTGTTGTTGAGATTCCATTTCTGGTAACCAGGGTAAGAAGAAACAATGGTGGTATTGGGGCAGGGTCTGGAATTCTGTTAGGGAAATACCACTATAACTGTAAGGGACCGTGGCATAAACAGCTATCTGCATAGGGCCTGACCCTCTGTGGGGAGCACTTCCAAACACTGATTGCGCTCTGTGTTTACAGGGAAGGGACTCCAAACGGAGCAGACCTCAGTTGCCACATAGTATTTACCCGGCTCTCAACTGTGTATATGTAAAGTAGCCGCAGGGCCCTTGGGTGGAGATTGGCCTGTGTATGCTTGCTTTTTGGCTTGGCCGGTAGGATTTAGGTGGTAAATATACTCAGGTCTGAGAGACACTAGCGCTCAGCTCCTTCGATGGGCCTTTCCTGTCACTTTCAGGTGGCTACCATAAGGGGTTTAGGGGAGGTCCCTTTAAAAACTCTTATACCTAGATACTGTGGAAACGGTAAATGAAGACGTCAGCTCCAGAGCGCCTAACTGTTTTCTGGACGACACTGGCGATGATCTGCATTCAACACGTGGAGAGATGGTGCTTAGAAATTGTTGTGCTTAGCTGGGAAACATCTTCCAAGGGCTCATGGGTTGAGAACTTGGTCCTCAATGCAGCAGCACTCAGAGGAGGGATCCTGGGAAGGAGGGAACTGGACCACGCGTGGCTTGCCTTCATCAATGGATTACTCTATTGAGAACTCCCTCCTTACTGCGACATTGAGATGCAGTGAGAACTTTGGAAGAGCGGACTTCTCAGAGGAAGTAGGTCATGGGGCTGTGTCCTGAGAGTATGTATTTTCTCCCTGCTCCTAGATCCTCTACAAGTTCCTGGCTATCGCCAGTCAAACAGGTCTTCCCTTCCACATAGTCTTTATCACGTATCCTTTTCTACCTCAGCACGGGCACAGAAACCTCAGAGCCAAGTGCCTGTGAACTGACACCTCTGAGACCATGAGCTAAAATCAGTATTCCTCCTGCAAGCTGATTTTCTCAGATCTTTTGTCTCAGTGACAGAAGGCTGGCTAACCAGTGGGCATCGAGCAGCATACCCTGAGCCGGATTCTAAATATTAGATATGTTGTCACTCTTTTAATTCGTACTATTACTCACTATAGCATGGTCTACTGGCATCTAATTTCATGGTCAGCCAAGACCTGGACAAATGAACTACTGGATTTGGGAAATGTGGATGTGTTCCTGTCTGGCCTTCTGGTTTGATGGCCTTGGCTGAAGGAAGGCTGAAGGTTGATGCCTCTATCGTCACTCTACGCTTACTCCCTTTGTCCTGCCGATGCTCTGTCACTCTGGGAGGGAACTGACAGATGCCCTCAGCAGTAACATCCATACTTCTTAGAGCCATCCACATACCAGCCATGCTATTAGAGTTGGCGCCCTAGCAGCTCTCTGGGAAGGAGGCACCAGGTCCATCTATTTCACCAATGCTGGTGCATGCTTGGTTAACCATGGTGCTCTGAGAGGTGTAACTGGGTCATAAAGTCGGAGAGAGCCCTAGAGCCCTGACCCATGGCTCTTTCACATGGGCAGGGGCCTTCTTAGCACCCTCCTTAATCTAGAAATTGAGCACAAACCTGGAGAGTGCTCAAGACTGCCACAGGCCAGTGCTCCACTGCCTGAGTTGTCCTCGTTCTCTTATTTGTTAATGGCCACTGGTAGGACCCAACCAAGCTTGTATTACGTCCCTGCTGTTTAATGTCAAGGACTGTGATTCTCTCTTGTCTCTCAGGTCTTCTTCAAACCAGACCCTGGTTATCACCAACTTCTTCCAGCGCACCCATCTCCAAAGCGTTCTATCATTTGACTGTCCAGTTGGTTCAGGTCTTCTAGCCAGCAGTCACAGATATGGAAAAGAGTGATTATAAACTAAACTTCTCACACTTCAACCAACTACCCAGACACTAGCTAAGGCCATATTAATTGCAGTGTTAGAACACTCTAGAATGCTAGCATAACCAGTCACTTTATCCTATTATGGTAATAGTAGACACTTCTGAATATTCTTTTACTAGGTAAGAAACAAGTTGCCAAGATAAACTATTAAACTCAAAATCTATACACAAATACATATTTGGTGTGAAAAGCTGAAAGTATAGAAGTAATGGGGGGCTGCCCCCTGCCCTCTAGCTTTCCACTTGATGTGTCTTTCAGAGGCAACCACGAGCTAGCAGTTTGGTTTAATGTTTTCAGACTTCTTTTGCATGTAGACAGATGATGTGCAACTTAACCCCGAGAAGGAATCCCCAGGGGACCCTGGCACAAGGCAAAGCACAGGCTGTTCATCCTGTAAGTGCCATGGAGCCAAGGTAGGGGCTGGCTTGCAACGAGCTGGGCTCAGACGTCTCAGGGTCTCTGGAATGGTCTCCACAGGTTCCCACCCAACATTTGATAATGGATGGTTGAATGAATACAGTTTTGAGTCACATAGCAGGTTACTTTAAATTTCTTTATTTTAGGAAGTACTTATCTCTCCTTACATATAATTTGTCTGTGGCTAATTCTGTTTTTCCCCCTTATTCAAATGTAAGACTTTTAGATTCATAGGATTTTTAAAAAGAGTTCAGCACCATCAGAGAATCGGTGAAGGCAGAGAGTGACTTGGGCCTGAACAAGAACATCTGGTCTCATAAAACTCAGCTTCAGCATGTGAAAGTGATTCCAAGTTCAGCTTATTTTTTTTCCTTTTTCCCCAAAATGACAGCATTTAATAGAGAAGTAAAATGTATAGCTATGTCTTGGTTTACATTTTATTTCATCTTCCTGCTAAATCCACGCTGGAAACTGTTTTTTAGCTTTGTCCCATTTCAGACATTCATTACTTAGGCTGGGAACGGCCACCAGCCACGCATGTATGTCTAACCAGTTCTCTCTCTCTCTCTCTCTCTCTCTCTCTCTCTCTCTCTCTCTCTCTCTCCAGATCTCTCTCTCTCTCTCCCCAGAGTTCTCATATAATTTCACTAGGTGCGTCTGGGTTTTTCTGCTCTGACCAAAAGAAAATATAAACTTCCAGAAGAAAGCTTTCTATTTCAGTAGGAATTTGAAATCACAAAGACCATCGAGGGGTTGTGGTTATAACCCAGAGTCCCTGGGAGGAAATCTCTTCTACACGGGCTTCCTCTGCACAGGATGAAACCATTGGTAGCAAAGACAGCTCTCCAGTCACCCTGCTCTGTCCCTCCCACTGCTGTTCCAAGTAGCAGGCTGCCCCAATCCTTGAACCAGCTGGAACAAAGCAGCCCTTTGTCACTCGTGGGGTGATTTACCACTCATGGAGGCCACCAGCCCAGTGCCACCCAGGCCACGCCTCCCCCTCCTTGTCTTTCAGAAAGGTTTTGGCGTCAAAGAGAAACAAAGTCTCAGGCTCTGTCAGGGACATCCCCGCCCCACTCCCATAATCACAAAGAAAATGTAGCCTCCCTCTAGCTGGGGATTCTAAGTGCACTGAACTTTCCATGGCTAACTTCACCACAACGCTCATGTCTGCCACCACTTGCCAACAGGCTTTTTACCCAGAGCTAGAACTTCCAGGGATCTCCGGGGAGAGTACAATAAGCGGCTAAGGGTAAACAAAGGTGATGGCTGGCGAAGTCAGCTAGTGACAGCTTGACACCTTTAGAGGAACGAGAACGCGAGTCTTTATTTTGCTTTTGAAGAACCAGTCCAGTCCAAACAAACTGCCTTCCATGCAGTCATGAAGACCTCTCTGGTAGAATTAAGTCATACCTATAATTAGTAATGGGGACACTGGCTTGGGAGGCTTATCTGGAATGGTGACTGATGGGCCTTGGTATTTCCAGCTCAAACAGGCCTTATCTTCTCTAGGTGTCAGAAGCCGAGGTTCGGGTGTAGCCGGTCAGTTGCAAAGAGCAGCTCGGGAGTGTTAAGCGGCTTCAGGAGTCTTGTGGACAGCACCATCACCTAGGACAGGAGGGGCAAGCACAGGACACTTAGAGAAGTAAAGGAAGGTCTCCGAGGGAGGCAAGGCATGAGCCGTGTGGAGAAAAGCAGACAGGTCTTGGGTCTTTCATCTATGACTTGGGTCCTAAGTGAGTCTCCTGCTCGCTCACCTAGTCCATGGGCCTTTGGGTCCACCCGGCTGACTCTGGGCAACTCTTCCCACAGCCTGGACTTCAGCGTGAGGCTCATTTCCCTCTGGAACACCAAGAGAGCACGTTCCAGGACTTGCCTGGATACACGATATGCTTAGGAAGGGCCAGGCAAGGGTCTGCCCAAGCAGGCACCAGGCATCTCTTGCTAACAAACCGCCTGTGGGAAATCAGGGAGGTGTTCCAGCAAGGAATTCCATAGGCCAGCATCAGAGTGTGGCATGACTGGGCCTCACCAGGCTGTGCGACATTGGACAGGTGCAGGAGGACGTCTCCCTGTCCTCTTGCCTGCCCCCACAGTTATCCCAGGTGTAATGAAATCAGTGAAGTAATCAACTCCAAATTCAACTAGCTCATTGATGCAAATCAGAGGCCACATTCCAACTCAAGGCTGAACAGGGCAGGGTCACAGTCAAGGAGGAAGTAGAAAAGAAACACTTAAGAACTTCAATTTATTTATTTATTTATTTTTGTTGAAAATAACTTTTTAACAACCTCGTTGAAGAGTTCTCTCTTCTTCAAGTGCAGTGCCTTTAAAACACTTATTCTGGAAAAGAGTTATCAAGAAACACATGGCTAATGCTAGCGAAGCCATATTTTTGGATGGTTAATAAAAAACGTACTGAAATCTGTGCTTCTCATTTTCTTTGGAATCTAAGCAGAGTTGGTTTGAGGGTAGTGATGAATAGAGTATCTCCTTACCACCTGAGCAAGGGTTCAAGCATGGATGTTGCACCAAACCAAGTAGGTGGTGGCCATGGTGGCTTCCAGGCCAGAGCTGCCAGCCATGAGACCTCAGCTGCACTGCTGGCTGCTGGGTTCCTTCTGGAATTTTCCTTGGAGCCTCACCCTCCCACCTCATCAATCCCAGAAAAGGAGAAGAGTGAGCTTGCTGCAGTGTCCCCAGGATTATGTAAGCTCCCCTACTGAGCGCCCAGGAAGAGCTCCCTCCTGTAGGCCACGCTTCCCTGTGATCTGGTGATAGGTTTGCAGGCGACCTTTAGAATCATTTGGAAGTACAGAAATTTCTAGAGAAACACACATAGGTTCCTATAGTTTTAGGGGAGATTTACAGACCTCCAGAGATCCATAAGTTACATGCATGTGTGTATGTGTGTCCTCAGAGCTATGCAAAGCTAGTGGATGCCTCCCCAGCTGAGGTGAGGGGCAGAAGCGAGGGCCGAGTCTGTCTCCAAATAAGCTTACATCTTAGTGTCGGGTTTGAAAAACGTGGTGGGGGTATGCCAGCTACAGATCAAGTTGATGTCAAGAAGGAGTCTGTCCGGCTCAGGTCCTATGCTGGGCTCACAGCCATGGCCTCTGAGTGGGAACACAAAGACCAGGCTCCTCTGATCTAAACAAAAAGGCCCATGAGGTGACAGCCTCCTGAGTTCACAGCTGAGGGCGTCTGGGGCCTGCTCTGGATCAGGTAGAAACAAACACTAGGAACACTAGAGGCCGTTTATAAAGTAGGTTAGGGGGGCTGGGAGGGAGGGAGAAAGAGTCCACAGAACTCTTCTGTGTGAGGAAGAGCACAGGTTAGACGTGGCCAGCTTGAGCTGGACCCCAGCTAAGGCTGCTCACCCTGGAGTCGTTGCTCCATCACTCCGAGTCCCACTTTGCTCATCTTTAAGGCTGCCCCATGACCACTATGAGGAACATGGAGCACAAGGCGTGCTTCAGAGGGGCTGCTGGTGGTGGCTGCTGTCCTTTGCTCCCTCTGCTGTGTCCCTCCTTGCAGCTCCCTGCTGTCCTTAAGTGATATGGGGCAGGTGACATAGCCAGACTGTGCTTCCCATACATACGTCTGTTACTCACAGGACTGCAATCTCTGCTCCCCTCTCACCGCTATTTGATAAGCCCTGCCCCAGGACAACATTCCAGGCCGGTGGAGTCTGCTTCCTGCCGGGTTCTCAACCGTTCTTTCCTCCACAGCCCTTTATGGTCAGTCCCATGTGTCAGCTGACCTCAGGTATCTGCAGCTACACAATTGGTTATTCGGGATGTTCCTTTTTAGGCAGACTTCTACTCTCTCTGTGGCCTTTCAAACCACTAAGACAACTCCGCCTCCAGCAAGCCTCCTTGGACCACCCTTCCCGGCCTCCAGCCTGAGTGTGTCTTGTGGCTGTTTGTCTTACTGCATTTCCCACTCTTCCTTTAGCACAGTGTCTGCTCCCAAGCAGTGAGTTCATAAACAACTGAGCAGAACAACTGAACAGGCAGAAGAGACACAGGGCAGGAGGCGAGGGCTTTAGCCAGGCACAGTAGGAAGCTTTCCATTTAGGAAGGCCTCAAAAGGTCTGATGACCACACGTTTCCTTTGTATCACTTCAGTGAATCCCACTGTCTGAGGCTCTTTAAGGCATGATCCTGGTCATACTGAAATCTACCAGGTTTCCATTCTTGAGCAACTAAAACTTTTTGTTTGTTTGTTTTGTTTTTTGTTTTTAACTTTAAATTTCATGTGCATGAGTGTTTTGCCAGCATGTATGTAGTGTGTATGTGCACCACATGTACAGCTGGCGCCCTCAGAGGCCAGAAGAGAGTGTCAGAGCCCCTGGAACTGGAGTTACAGACGGCTGTGAGCTGCTTTGGGGTGCTGGGGATTGTAACTGAGTTCTGTGCAAGAGTAACACGTGCTCTTACCTGCTGAGCCGTCTTTCCAGCCCATGGTCTCTATTGTGCCCTATTCACCCGTTATTTATTTACAGCCCTGGCATTTTGGACAAGTAGACTGCTTTAGATTATTTTTTCATTTTTAATTTTAAAGTTAATTCAAACAAGACCATGTCTGCATTATTTGGCTAAAATAATCATTCTAAAAACTTGGCTCCAAATGGGTGGAAAAAAGCTGAGAAGAGCTTGACACTGGTCTATCAGTTAAAATGTAAATACAGCCAGCATAGAGGCTGATTTAACACTGGAGGACACCTTCTAGAGAGCTGACTAGCCTGTTTCAGAGATCTGGGGAACAGACCCAGACTCTGAGGGCTGCCTCGCTCCTTGCCCACAAATGGTCCTTGCTCTCTGCACCTTCGTGTCCTCCTTCACCTTTCCTCTCTCCTCAACTTCGGCGGTAGCTCTGCTGCTGGCTGCTGCTGCTTTCCCTGCCTCTTGGCTCAGGACTGGCTCATTCAAGTTTAAAGAGTTTAACTCGACTCCTCAGTTCCGGACCACCTGTCACCTGCCACATGGGACACTCAGGAATGAAAGATTCTTTCTCAGAACACAAGGTGCAGCCTAGAATATCCCTACCTGCACCGTGCACCGCCACTGACCAGAACACAGGAACCACCTGTTGCCGCCTGCACTAAGGCCCTCCCGCAGCCCTCTGCGGGGCATGCTCAGTACCCGGCGGGGGGAGGCCTAGTCCTTGGAGGCCCACTGGCTGGCATTCCTCTCCCCAGCCACACTGATTTGCAGGTGCCAGCACTTCTCCATTCTATTTCTGCTGCATTTGGAGGTGATGGTTAATAGCTAGGATTTGTCTATCGGGGCATTCTGATTTCCAATACCAAGAATCAAAAAGAACAGGCAGTATTCTCTTCCTTCTCTTTGTTCTAAACCCAATGACCCCACCCCAAATGACGGCACAGCACAGGTTACCTGTCGGCAGCAATGGCTTCTGCGCACATGTACTGGAGGTGCAGTCTAACCCTGCTTGTCGACCTGCTACACTGGACACGCTCACCCACTGGGGCCAAAACATAAAATGCTCGGGCGGTTAACCCAGGGAAACAGCTATTCTTTCTAGAATACCTGTGATCCACGTGGTACCAGACATAAGTGCTGGGTGTCAGCTCTCCCACAGAGCTCGGGGTTATCTATCTATCTATCTATCTATCTATCTATCTATCTATCTATCTATCTGTCTATCTGGCCCTTGTGTTTCTCACCTTTCTCACTAGACACTTTCCTTCAGGAGTGTGGAAGTGCATGGTAGTGTGACAGCCACACCCATCTGTGAAAGCAGCAGAGAGCTGGGCAGCTCGCAGGTTTGGCTTCTCTTTCTTTTCCTGACCTGGCTGTTTTCTGCGAGGACACCTCTCACAACCACAGGCTTCTGTGGGCCTCATGGCCACCACTCGGCAGCAACAGAGTTCTGCTGGCTGAAGCATCTGGCCACAGGGCCCCATGCAATAGAGCGGAGTGAGAAGACCGGGCTGGTACCCGGCCCAAGCGCTCTGAGGAAAGGAACGTAAGAATACTCTTAGCTTGTGCCTGTTTGCGGTGAGTTGGTAAGGGCGGAAGAGAGGCTTTTGTTGTATAGATGGGCACGGCTCACACATGGTCAGGCCGGCTGTGCCTTTGACAGCCTAGGCACACCACGGCTATGGAATCTTCTCTTTCAGTGGGGTTCACACAGTCTCCCAACATCTGAGAAGGGAACTGACACACAGACTATTCTGGGACCAGCTCAGCAGCAAGGCCTGACTACTAGGGAGTTTCTAACATCGGGAGACTAAGGTTTCCATTAGCCCTCAGGGAATGTCACCCCAGCAGCACCCAGGCAATCTCCCCACCCTCACGAGAGTGGAGACCAAAGGCCTGCCATGAGTAGCCATTCCTGCTTTTCCCTGCTGCTATGAGAATCCTCTTAGGGTCTGCTAATGCCTCAGGGAGTTTTTGTACAAA
Organism: Mus pahari; assembly: GCF_900095145.1. Classification (NCBI taxonomy): domain Eukaryota; kingdom Metazoa; phylum Chordata; class Mammalia; order Rodentia; family Muridae; genus Mus; species Mus pahari. Next base: position 64,521,160 of record NC_034602.1, read on the forward strand.
GGACAAGGAGTGGTCAAGCCTGTCCCTTAAGCCTTCAATACTCTGAGATGCTCTGTCTTCAGACGAATGGGTAGAGGGTCAGACTGACAAAGTCACTGCTGATTCTGGCCTCTGCCACCATATTGTCACCAGACTTTGAAAGCTTCTACACTCTAGCCTTTTAGAGTTGTGATTGCAGTGTCTGGGTGGCTGTTTCAATGCACGGTGTTCAAAAGAGTTAGGAATGTGGTTCCTATGTTAGAGATAACAAAAAAAGGTGCTTACTTACTTGAAAAAAAAAAGTTTAATTAACAGAGTCTTAATTCTGCTGGCAGAGGAAGTGCAAAATGAGGCTAGAATTATTAGTTTTCCAGAAACTTCTCAGCTCTGATGATGATGGGTGACAATTATGACAGAGAGGGTCATAGAAAATAACTACACTTTCCCAGGTCCAAGCCTGCTCCCTAAATAGACAGCTTCCCTTCCTAGCTGGGTGTCTGGATAGAAAGAGAGATCAGAGCTTCTGGATTTCATCGGTGGGCTCAGGCACCCACCATCACAGATTCTACCAAACTCTCTTGGAATCAATGTATCCTCTAAAACACCAGGTTTGCCGAGCTCCTGCTGCACACTCAGGCCCAGCGTTTGTACTCAAGGAGCTCCTGTGGTGGAAGGGACCATGCTAGCAAATATGGAACAGCCAGTGAGCAGGCTTTACTGAACAGCATGGATTTGGGTGCCAGCATGAGAGACTCGGGGAGCATCCAGAGCAACTGGCAGGATGTCACAGAAAGAGAGAAGGCTGGTTGTGTAGATACACAGAGCGTGGTGGGATCGGGAGGAAGCCACGGCGCTACCCAGATAGGCAGGACTGGGCTAGAATGCTAACTACCATTCCCGCTCAGCGGCTTTCCATGCAGCTGTGCGGACAGTAGTAGCTAGTGTCTTCAGTGAGGTTTTGAACCTCTGACACTGCTCTTGTCCCCCCTGAGCACCACAGGTGGGAAGAGGTCCCTAGAGCCCCTCCGTGCTGCTGTTTGGAAGTGCAATGTCTCCACAGGCTCATGCAAGTCAATACTTGGAGGTTTGGGGAGGTTGTAGAATTTTTAGCAGGCAGGACTAGTTGGAGGACACAGGATGCTGGGGATTGGAGGTTTGGAGGGTTATAGCCTTGTCCTGCTGCTGGACCCATACTCTCTTTACTTCCTGGTTGGCACCATTTACTGTGCAAACAAAAGGGATCTTTCTGCTTAGTGTGAGAATTGAAGTTTGCCAAGTGGTAGGTTCTTAACCATAAGGGGAAAAAAAACCTCTCCAGGGAAGTGAGTGGACTTGGTCTGGCCAAGAGGATGACTTTGGGACGGTGGCCAGAGGGAGAGCATGATAGGATGACAGGATGCGGGGAGGAGCGGACAGAGAAGAGAGCAAGCCGGAACAACGAAGCCCCCACCACCCTTCTCACTGCTGTTCGTCTCACCCACGACTCAGTACCTGGGTTCCTGGCTTCAGAGATGCTACAAGGTCTTTGACCATCTTGGCTTCAGCGACTGTGACGCCACCGACCACAAAGAGGATCAAGAGGGGATGGTCACTGGGATGGGGCCGGCTCACCTGCAAAACAGAACATCAGGTCAGATGCCAGCAATGGCCACTGCTTTCCTCTTGCTGGTGGAACGGAGAACCTTGGAGCAATACTTATTAGCGGCCAGATGTGCCAAAGCCTTGTGACTCTGTTGGCTAGGGCTGCACAGCATGGCACCTTAGTACATCCTACATAAGGCTTTATCAAAAGGAGAGCCAAGGGTGCTGGAGCCATTAAATAGGAGAAGGCCTAGCAACACCTCGATGCTCATCTTTGAGGACTCAGAACACCTTGTCCTTTGTCCCACAGCTCTGCCTCAGCTGCCATCATGGCCATTTTGTTTCTTTCTTGCACCTCCTCCATTCCACAGGAGCAGGCATGCCTCCTTAGATCCCTACTGTCTGCTGTGCTTGCCCTCTGTCAGCGCAGAGTTGGTGTCCTATCACTATCTGTGGAACTAACCTGGTAGGTTCTGGTGGGGGGATGGAGCTTTACAGAAATATACAGAAGTACAGGTCCTGCCTAGCATGATTTAGAGCTAAGCACGTCACCAAACTGGCCATAGCCAAGGACCTACTGTGTGTGAATACTGCATTAACTACTCAGTAGACCCCTTCTTCCCTGTTTTTTTATGATTTTACCCCTGGGACAAAGTATACTAAGATGAGAAACTGACCCAGCGCTGAAGTCCTGAAGAGAACAAGAAAGGGCTCCTGAAGGCAGTCTGTGGCAGACAGCTGTCTTCCTGAGTGAGCAGGGTAAGCATGAGTCAAGCTCTGTCCACAAGCAGAGGGCAGCCATGTGGAGCAGCCCAGGACCCAGGTGGGGCCCAGGGCACATGGCATCACCCAGGAAGGTGCTGCCAACCACCTGAATGGCCACCAACTGCGTGAATAGTCATGGGTAGGATGAAGCCACCTAAATACTTGGGATTTTTCCAGGTCAACGGGAAAGCTGTGTGGCCTACGGGCCCTGCTGGGCCACAGCAATGAATGGGCTTTGTCCTAGGACAGTGCCATGATATTCCAGTTCCCAAGTGTCTGCCACATCATGCTGACTTGAGCTGCATTTAGTCTCCCCGGTGGGCAGTTTCCTTAGCTCTCCCCCCCACTGCCCCCTCTTATGCTTTCTTAAAAGCAGTCCTATCCCAGGCCTCGTCCTCCTCCTTCTGTCCCACGGCTGCTGTCTATCAAGTTCTTCCATCTTGGCCTTGACATTTTTGGTGCTAAGCATAGTATTGCACGCAGAGAGCTAAGGCAGGCAGGTAAGATGGCTTAAGAGGTAAAGGTGCTGGCCACACAATCCTGAAAACCTGCATTTGACCTCTGGAATACACACAAAGGAGGAAGCAGACCCCACACACACACACACGCCGTGGCGTATGTTCTATCCCCACACATTACAAGTACATACAACGACAACAACAATGACAACAATAACTAATTAAATAAAAAATAGAGAGCAAATGTATAGGATGTACAAGGTGACAGAAGATTCCTGATTCCTTTGTTATCTTAGAGACTTTAACAAATTAATATTCTTTTTAAAATTTTTTTGAGGCAGGGTTTCCTGTGTAGCCCTGGCTGTCCTGGAATTCACTGTATAGACCAGGCTGGCCTCAAACTCAGATATCTGCCTGCCTTTGCCCTCTGAGTGCTGGGATTAAAGGTGTACATCACTACCACGTGGCTTTATTTTTAAAATACTATTTTCCTCCATCCCTCTCCCTTTCCTAATCCATCCCACACATGTATTCCTCTTGCTCTCTCTTTATCTCGATATCCATATTTATATCTATTCCTAAATATATAACTGGAGCCTTCTCCATCCATATGCATTATGTGCGTGTATGATTTCAGGGCTGGTTACTTGGTATTAGGTAACAAACTGGGACACTTTCCCCAGGGAAGACTTTCTCTCAGGGGTCCTGAGCTGCCTGTAGCTCTTTGTCTAGGGTTAGGTTTCCCCTTCCATGTTAGCATGTCTATTGGTGCCACCCCGCTTAGGCAGGCATGCTGGGGAGACTTCGTGGGTGTAGCGTCTCTGACATTCTTGACTTCTTGTTCATTTGGCTCTTCCCATCTTCTAAACTCCTCTTTCCTAGTGATCCCTGAACCTGAACCGGAGGAGGAGGAGGAGGAGGAGGAGGAGTCGGGGTCAAGGAGGGTGTGGAGTACAGAGTTGTGTTGTAGATGCGGCATTTGGGGCAGGGTGCTGCTTGGCCCCTGTTCTCTGCAGTTCTCTGTAATGGTCAGACACATCTCCGAACCTCTCCCTCTAGCTTATGCATGGTTTTCTGTCTGAGTAACCAGACCCGGGGAACCCTCCCAGCCTCACAAACAACTGCTGTTTCTCACTTAATCCTGGGACAGAAATACAACTGGCTCTGAAACTTTACCATGGCACAGTGTGTTCCTCAACACATATGCTTTCCATAAGAGAGTTTGGAATCTGAAGCACATGCTGAGAATCTTGGAAGGACACAGTAGAAGATGAAAAGGGGGAAGAGAATGAAAGGCAGCAACAACAAAGAGCAATTCCCTGGGGCAAGGATAGGGGTGTGGGTGTAAAGTGTGGGGGTAGGGCTTGGGGGGCTAAGGAGTGGCGGGCAGGGCTGGGGGGCTAAGGAGCGGGGGCGGGGCTGGGGGAATGCTGGACTAGGCACAAATACTTGGGTCCAATTAATGCATGTTGGTGTTTGCTATTTTGGTTTCGGTTTAGATTTGTGAGTTGATATCCGACTTTCTCTTCAGAGCGTGTCAGGCCAGCAGGCTGCTGGGAAGTGGAGCCAGTCTCATCCCAGTCCCAAATTCCTCAAATGCAGCCGCACATGACTTGGCCCTGTCTGTGTGTTAAGTCTGTGGGGTGACAATCTGAAGATGAAAGCTTGGCACGGCATGTCACTGCACACGCAGAGTGTAATAAAGCAGGCAGAGTCTCTGCTCTCTGTCATTTGATGAGCCCTGGAGGGCTGGGATTAAGGAGGTCAGCTCTGGTCAGGGGATATGGCTTTCTCCCCACCCACACTATACCCAGGATCTCAGTGCAGGCTCTGGGAGCATCATCTGCTGTCTGGTTGACTCCTCTGATGCCAAGGTGAGCATCCAGCTGCTTCCAGTGTCTGGGACCTCTCAGGAATTCTGGGAATGCTGCTTCCTTCGGGGTGCTTCTTTCCTCAGGTTCCCTCTGTCTGGGGCTTACTTATCCTCAGAACAGGAACAGTCAGGTTCCCCATTCTCCATGCGTGATCAGTGCTTTACAGAGGCAGTAAGAGAGGCTCAGGCCTTAAGAAGAGACCGGGTCCTGGAAAGACCCATGCTGAAAATGGCTGTCAGGAGTCACTGATATCATCACCACTGCTCCCAAACATTTCTCTACCCAGTCATCCTTTCAGCAAATATTTATTGAGCAACTACTATGGGGGGGGCACTGCGAAGGAATCACATGCAACCAATACCCATCTCGTGAAAGCCAGTGACTCTTCCTGGTCCCCACTTCCTCAGCCCTACCTAGGTTCAGAGTCATCTTTTCTCTTTTTTGCCTTATCCCAGGCTCGCCCTGGTTTCCCATCACTCAGTGCTGCCAGAGTAAGTCTTACAGAACACAGAGGAATTTGTTATATATTCACAAACAACACTCAATGGTACAGTTCTGGTTTATGGTCTGTTGCTGTGATAAAACACTGCACAAAAACAAATTGGGGAGGAAAGAACTTCTGTGATGCTTGGCCCAGGGAGTGGCACTATTAGAAGGTGTGGCCCTGTTGGAGTAGGTGTGTCATTGTGAGTGTCGGCTATAAGACTCTAAGACCCTCATCCAAGCTGCCTGGAAGTCAGTTTTTGACCCGACCCGAGGGTCAGTCAATGGGGTCTGAAAGGGAGAGAGTGGAGATGGGGGGGGGGAGAGACTCTAAGAATGGAGACAAGACAGTCTGTCTGATCAAGTCTCGTCTGTTGAAAGGCAACAATGGGTGTATATAAGCACAAGCTGGGGAGTGCAGCTAGAGACACTTACACAGGTCCAGGATGTGTCTGAGAAAAACAGAATGTTATCAGAGTGTGTTCAGCTGGGGTGGACTGCTTGAAAAAACATCATGCTAGGAAAACAAGCCTCTCGTCAGGGTGGGAAAGTACCAACCTGTAAGTAAGTAGCCCGAGATGGCTGCAGAGATGGTAGCCGCTTTCTGCTAAGCGTCGGCTCCCAACAAATCTTCCACTAGCTGTCTTCAGATGAAGGTGTAGAACTCTTAGCTCTGCCTGTACCATGCCTGCCTGGATGCTGCCGTGTTCCTGCCTTGATCATAATGGACTGAACCTCTGTACCTGTAAGCCAGCCCCAAATATATGTTGTCCTTTATAGGACTTGGCTTGGCCATGGTGTCTGTTCACAGCAGTAAAACCCTAACTAAGACAGTCCATCATTAAGGAAAGACACCAGGGACTCAAACAGGAGCAGAGTCAGAAACCATAGCAGAATGCTATATACTGGTCTGTTTTCCATGACTTTCTCATACAACTAGGACCATCTCCCTAGGGGTGGCAGGTGCCTCCTACACTGGGCTGGAGCCCCTCACATAAAATATTACCAATCTGATGGGGACAATATTTTAATTGAGGTTCCTTCTTCCCAGGAGTCTCCAGTTTGAGACAATTTGACAGCAATGAATAAGCACAGAGAATTCTTTGTAAATTAACTAGCATAGGGAATGCTTTGTTTTTGATAAAAGTTGATAAGAAATTTCCATTTCCAGCCTTTGTTGACCTAGCTCCAACCTCTGTGTATCCATCATGGTATTCTCTTTCTCTCCACTGGCAACTTTCGCCCCAGCCACCTGGAATGACCATAAGCCCCCCATGTACATCTCAGTCTTTGTGCTGGCTCCTACTGCCCTGACAACATCTATAGTCCAGGGGCCCACAAAGTTCCCTTGTGCTCCTCCACCCACTCCTCACATCACAGCTGTCTCTCTAACACTCCTCAACATACCCAGAACTACGTAAGGCAAGCTCTGCTACAGCAGGCAGCTGTCTATTACATTATGTCTCCCTTACTAACAAAAGTCATTGCTCCCTGTCAGACACAGTACGAAGACTGCCACAGTCCAGGTTTTTACTTTTGCTAAGTAATTATACCAAAGTCCACTTCATTAGAACTCTTAGAATAGGTTTAGCTAATGTTAGATATAAATCAAGCCCTACCTCACAGTATGCATCACAATTTAGAAGAATTTAAACAATGTCTATAAATGGCTGCAGAGAGCAGCCACAGACCAAGAAGCTCAAGGCTGACATATTTTCTTCTAATCGTAAATGCCATTAAGCCCGGTGGACTCCATCCAACAGCATCTCTCTCCAAACCTTGTTTTTCTTATATAAGTGCTAAGGAGTGGGTCTAGGTGACCTCTAAGGTGTGCTCAGCTCTCACAGTTGAAGGGGCTGGCATCATCCCTCACATGAAGCCCAGCACTCTCCGCCTACCCCAGTGAAGCATCCTCTGCATGATGGTCATATCTACAATCCGATCATCCGCCCTCAGCTCGCGGTCATTAGAGTATGACTCTGCTGTCCAATCTGTTCATGGAATGAGATGCTGAACCCAACTTGTCATTCCAAGACAGATGAGGCTCCGTGAGCACTTGTTGGCTATCAAGGAGAACCAAAAGCTACGGTTGGACATTCAACCATGCATTCCCTAGTATGGCTTGAGCACCTGCAATATTCTCGTCTGCAGAGCATAGCGGCTCTCACCAACTGCTTGCTTCCCAGATGGCTTTTCGGTTTTTGGTCCTGCTCCTTCTGCATTGCTGTCTTTGGGGTCCCTACATATCCTTTTGCCCTTGAAATAAACAAGCCTTTCTTTGATTAAGTTGCTGTGACTTGCTGGAATCCTACCACACAGATTTGACTGCTTCTAAGGCCCTGCGTGAGTGCTGTTTCTTCATGTGGGCTTTTTCCAGTTTCCAGGCCACAAGGCTGTCACATCAACTCAGACACAGAGCCCAGAGGCAAACACTGTGCTTTCATTCTTTGTCATGAGTCTTTTTCCAATTAAGCACGGCCACATAAGAAATGGAACAACTACAGTGACACGAACTTTTAAAGCACACAGAGAAGGAGGGAGAAGGGCCCTGTGCCATCTCATTAGACTAAGCCCACCCTCTTCACACTGACTCCAGCAGAGAAAACATCTTGACAGATCATGTTCTTTAGTCAAAACAAGCTGAGGGTCAAACACATGGAATAGATATAAAGTGTGTTAGTCTCAGGGGACTCAAAGCCTAGCCACAGATTTCAGAAATGCACCCCCAAAGTGCTGCCTATTAGATATGCTAGTTTTAAATTAAATTTCCATTCCAGTGAGAGGGGAGAGTCTGTCGATTGAGTCATTAGGTCGCTATCAAGCTTTTGTCAGAGCACCTCAAGGTGCTGTGTGGAGTCCAGTAGGGAGCTGAGCTCTTCTATCCAGCTTAAGCCCACAGTGTTCCTCCTAGCTCAGTGGACCTCCCTCACTGGGTTGTCTGTCTCAGGAGGATGACAGCCTTAGTGGCTAGTCATAAGTCCTCTGGCTGAGAGGTGATCGGGATGCCTTGAACGTCCTCCTAGGATAGCAGGGCTTGCTTGCTCTCCTCAGCTTCTCATTCAGGAAGTCATTTTTTTGATAGATTATTTTAACAACTACCATGTGGCATTCATTTATTCCGTTTCCTGGTATCACCGGTTGTGAACTCGGGTCAGAAGTGTGAAAGATTTTGGCGTCTTCTAAGAGGAATGGAGGCCTAGGTTGGATTAGAACTGCCCTTAGTGCCCTGAAAAGTCAGATGATGTGGATTTACCTGGGTACAGAATACACTTTTCAAAAATGGCCATGATAAGACATACTTCCTGCTCCTCACGCTCTAGGTCCCTTTTCAAGAGGAAGGACATGTATTTTATTTCTGTGGAGAAGACTGCCTTGACATGTGGAGTGCCATGCCTGTCCCCTGGCTGCCCCTCTTAGAGCATGGGCACCATGGAGAGGAGCTGAGGACCTGGACCACAGGCCCCTAGTTCCCAGCTCAGCCTCAGCTCAGTGACAGTGAGGGCCAGGGTGGCAGATTCTGCCATGTGGAGCTCTGGTCAGAGTGCAACCTTCTGAGAAGGACGAATGATTAGCACTCTTCCGAGCCTGTGGGTCAGGATGGCTGCTTACTTGATACTGGACTAGCAGAACCAGTAGAAACCAAAGACTTCTGTGGCTTCTGACTTTTAAAGTAGAACTCGGTGAAGAACGTGCATTGATAGAATTGTGTCCATACTATGACACAATGACGTTATGACTCCAGGGAGTCAAGACCCTGCGGTCAGAACCTGCCTTCCCGTGAAGAGTCTGTCAGACTCTGAGAATCAGACAGATCTGAGCCACTTTAACAAACAAACAAACAAAACCTCTTTCGTCCAACAGAAATGTGTGAAAACAAGTACAACTGGGCTGAGGGGCCCTGTCCAAGAGTCTGCAGGGCGGCTAGCCCTTGCCACAACACTCCTCACAGAGCGCTCTCGAGGCCTCCTGGAGTGTGGCAGTGCTGCAGAAGAGCTCTGGGACAGTCAGGACCTTAGGCGTCCTGGGTTCAGCCTGTGTTTGGCATGGCGGCATACATATCTTGCTGGCTCTTCACAGTTTGCTCAAAGAGAGATAAGTTCTGTCACTAAGCCTGTGGAGCTCAATGAATTGGGCTGACAGTGGAGAGGCCCGGGGACTGGAAAAGAACATCGGAGCCATGAACATGGCTCCAGAGCCAGGCTAGGCCACCCGACTGCTTGTCTTCTGGCAAGTGTGAACGTCGAGGACTTTGCAGTGATGTGGCTTCTGCAGGCAGTGTCTAGTCTTTTCTTTGTAAAAACAGACTTCTATCCTCAATTCTTTTTGTCCTACTTGATTTTACTATTTTAATTTTTTTGAGACAGGGTCTTACAGTGTAGCCTAGGCTGGTGTGAAGCTCACTATGTAGCCCAAGTTGGCCTTGAACCCACAATCTCCTTACCTTTATCCCCCAACGCTAGGATTACATGTGCTTACCACCACACTCGACTCCTTCCTTCCTCTTATTTCTCAGATAGGTTCTTGCTCATAGGCCAGGCTAGCTTCAAACCCGTGCTCGTCCAGCCTTACCTGTGTGTACACCCAAATGTCAGCTCTGTCTCGGCTATAACAATACCGAGTGTGGCTCTCTCCTGGTGCTGGGTGCTCAGCATGCCCTTATACATCTCACACAGGTCCACCATCACCCCACTTTATAGATGAGAAAGTGGAGGCACAGAGGGCCTGAGTGGTTCTTGTACAGTCTAACTGCAGGTTTGGGGCTCTGGTTTCTACCACCTCCATCGCTCACAGATCCTGGGAGGGAACTCATAGAACGTGTCCTAGATGGGGGCATGGCTGGGGCGGGGGAGGATGAGGGCAACAGATGAGGCTCACTGGAGTAGACCAATAGCACCGCCCACTTGTGAACATTCTGAATGAAGCCCCAGGCTTAAGGGCCAGGCAGTAGCTCTTCCTTATCTGAGGTTTTGTGTTCCACAGTTTCAGTTATTTATGTTATGAGAACAAACTTCTAGAAACCAATCTCTAAGTTTTATGTTGCAAATGGTTCTGAGAAGCATGACGAAATCTTGCCCTGCTCTCTTCTCCTGCGTGGGAAGGAAGAGTCCCAATCCTGCACATGGACTCCTCTTTCGTCACAGAGGCCACCTGGGTTATCAACCGACCTTGGCGGCATCAAAGCACAGTGTTCAAGCACCCCTTAATTTACTTGATTATGCCCTCAAAGTGCAAATTATGTCCCGAAAGCAGGGTGCTGGCAAATCTGATAAGCCAAAGAAAAGCTGTAAAGTGCTTCCCTTAAGTGGGAAGATGAAAGTTCTTGACTTGATGAGGAAATATATAATTGTCTGTGGAGGTTGCTCAGATGTACGTTAAGAACAAGTCTTCAACTAGAATAGTACTTGGTTCAGTGTCATGCTTGCAAAGTGACACTGTGACCAGAACACCCGCCATTTGCTTATTAGCAAAAAAGGCATTGCATTTGTGTCTGTGGTCAAAACATTGGCATGCACAGGGTGTGTGCCTGTGGCTCCAGGTCTTCCATGGGAGTCGTGGAAGAGGTTCCCTACACTCAGTGGGACTCGTGGAGTCAGAAAGAGAAACGAATGGTTTCAAGCTATGCTGAACGAGCTTTGCAGCCTGAATTTTCTGATCACCCCCCCCCCCC
>NC_034602.1:64531992-64534098 GCF_900095145.1 Mus pahari
CTCTCTCTCTCTCTCTCTCTCTCACACACACACACACACACACACACACACACACACACACCCCACCCCCAGGCTCTAGGCATGGTGTTCACAGTCTTTTCTGTCAGATCTATAGTGAGAAAAGTGTTCAAGTCATGCATGTGTAGGTACAAGAGGCGGGGCTGTGCTGTTTTACCTAACCGGATGTACTGAGCTCTAGCCTGGTCTGTTCCTTATGCAGTGCTGCTCACAGCACTTAACTGTCTTGACCTGCCAATACGCATTGTGTTATGTTGTATATTTAGAAAAACACTAACTACTCTGAAAGACATCAGTCTGGAGGAAGACAACCAAAGCACATAGTTATAAAAACAATTTATAAATACAGCCACAGAGTGTGTACAAAAGATAGAGCCCGGAGGGAGACGCACAGGGCCAGAACCACCCTTTTCTGCATTCTCTCTGCTCGCACCATGCTTCTTGTGCTGTGACTGTGGTCCTGACTCTGTGTATTTTTTGCCATGTTTCCAATCTATTCTCATCTTCTACATCATTGGCAGATTGCCTCTGGGTCATGCCAAGTCAACAGGAAATCATCTCTGAGTGTAGAGAAAGGGCTCATCAGGGCAGGCCAGCATCTAATTCAAGTTAGAATTTGAGGGTGGATCCACTTATACAGCAGTAGTCAGCAAGGGAAGGGTTTCCCCATGGAAATCCTTTATTTCGTCAAGTTCTGCCTCTTTGTTCCTTTCTGGCTCAGCTAACAAGTGGGGTGAGAAAGTAGGGAACAGATTCCAGAGCACAGGACAGGGAGGGTAGTGAGTGACCAGAGCCAGGAGCAGTAAGTGCCCCTGAGGATTCAGAAGGATGACTTAATGTGTAGCGGTGACACATCTGCCAATACATGAACGAGTTTACTTGTCCCATAAGACCTGGGCCCAAGTCCCAGAAAAGCAGTCTGAGGGACAGCAGGTTCCCTGAGCCCTGTGTGATCTCATTCACATCAGAGGCTCCACGACCAGCCCATAGCTAGCTGCACCTTCTTCATGAGCTGCACCGATTCAGGAAAGGGAAGGCAGCTGAATTATCCCTCAGAATACCAACATTAACAAGGCAGACCATTTAACTTCCAAGAGCACACGTGGCAGCTATGGGCCAGGGAATGCTGTGGTCAGGCCAGTTGGCTGGAGCGGGGATGGCTATGGGGCACACGCCAGAGTTGCCATTTACAGAGTGCTCTTTGGAAAGAATGAGATGGAATCCAAGGCTGTTGGAAATTTGCATTCACTGCTTAGCCATGGGGGTCTCAGTTTCCTCACTGGGCACGATGGAGCTAAGGGTGGGATCTGTCTGCTGAGGTTGTCCTGAGGATGGCCAGGAGCATGGATGAAGCATGCTGGCTGACTGCTCCCCAGGGACTGTCATCACAACCATGGCTGGGAAGCCTGGACACTGTTTGAATCAGCTGTGAGTCCATCTGCATCCCCCCACCCTGCCTCCTTCTCTCTCAACAGGCACTGGGAAGAATGGAAGTCCTTCTGTCCAGCTTTGCCTTTCACAAAGTGGTGTTTTGAGATGTTATGGCAACTGAGAGTACACAGCTCTCCCTCTAACTACTCCCAGGAACCTTCACTCTGAGGTCAGCTGGCTGACGAACAGGAGTCCCAGCAATGTTCCATTTCCCACACTGACCCACAGGGGTCCTAGCTCCCTAGGCAAGGCCACAGAGGAGGTGATGGCTGAACCCAGGAAGAGAGGGGGAAATACTAGCACTCACAGGGGTAACTTTCAAGTATGGCAGCTTTGGATTCGTGGGACAGTAACAGAAAATGTACCTGGGGGGTCAAGTGATAGAAAATGTACCTGGGGGGTCAAGTGATAGAAAATGTACCTGGGGGGTCAAGAGACGACTAACATCCTAAGACAGTCCATGGTTACCATGGGGCATCCAAGCTTATAGAGGAAGTACTTAAGTTCAGAGAGTTGGAAACCATGGCCATCCCAGAAGTTATGCTGTTTTTAATCTCATCTCTTCTCTTCTCTTCTCTTCTCTTCTCTTCTCTTCTCTTCTCTTCTCTTCTCTTCTCTTCTCTTCTCTTCTCTTCTCCTCTCCTCTCCTCTCCTCTC
>NC_034602.1:64534208-64538936 GCF_900095145.1 Mus pahari
CCCCTCCCCTCCCCTCTCTCTTCCTTCCTTCCTTCCTTCCTTCCTTCCTTCCTTCCTTCTTTCCTTCCTTCCTTTGCAAATGGCCACAAGGAAGAGCTATTCAGGACAGAGGGGTAGAGAGTGATCAAACAACTCTGGACTTAGACTCAGCACAGGAGCCCTAGACACATTAGGAAGTTTTATTAAGAAAAGGAAAGAAAGAGAAGAGACAAGAGATAGAAAATGAGCAGCCAGGGATTGCATTAGAAACTGCTGGTATTGGGGAATATCAGAACCAAGGGTCGAGGGCCGCTCCAGCCAATTTACTGCTCTGTTTCCACTCTGATGTCTGGCGTCTGTCCTCTCTGGGTTTTGGAATAGGCCAGTTTTCCTGGAATATGCTTTTATTGAACTCCGAAAGGCTGGATCTTTCATGCAGATTTACTCACTATTTCAAAGACTCTTTGAAGTCGGCAAAACATTCTGTTATTTCCGAGAGTTATTACCACTGAAATATGGGCATAGCCTGGGAGGTCAGTCTGCAATCTTGTTTAGATCCTTTTAATTTTAGAAAGTTTACAGTGGCTTAAAAATAGATCACATTTGTGTACTTTCTCCTGCTTTCATCCCTACTTCAAGGGTTGCTCAGTCATTCTGACCCACTCCAGACATGAGCCAGAGAAATCCAAGGAGTCTGCTGGACCATAACAAAAAGCATCTCCAAATGAGTCTTGGGATGATCCTAGGAGTACGCAGAGCTGCTCGCCATCCTACAGAGTAAGTCCTAGTGAGCAGTTAGTAGTATATATGCCCGTGTGGGTAACAAAGAGACCTTGAGTGTAAACGGTTTCCAGTGGTGTTCTTGAGGATGCCTTGAGAGCTCACTTAGGGAAAAATCATAAGACTCAGGTCCAAAGAGGTTGTAGGAGGCTGTGAGCTCAGGCTGCATACCACCAGAAAAGACTGTCTTGATTGTATACCACTGTCTCCCAGCAGGGCTAAGCAAAGGGACCAGCTCAGCAAAGGGACATGTGACACACAGGATGACCCTTTTAAGGGACCTTACCTTCACGAAGACAGCATGACCCTCTCATGGGTCCTTACCTTCATGAACATGCTGAATCCAGTTTTAAGGAGATCGGTGAGGCCTGAGGAAATATGTTCAATGTCAACAGGATCTGGCTTCTCAGGATTAAATATTTCCTCCACAACCTGCTTCAACAGCGGCTTATAGGATGCCTGGGAAGACAGAACACTGTGCTGTAAGGAAATGCACTCATTTGCGGTGTCTGGAGACAGTTTTATGGACATCCAAGGAGGTTAAGCCATTTTAGTTTGATATTGAGCAACGGCTATGGTTTTTATGTGCAAGATTATGGAAAAGATTTGAATATGGAAAAATAACTTAAAAATAAACAATCTTGAGACTTTAAAAATATTTTATTTAATTTTTTGAGACTTTCATACAATGCGTTTTGATCACATTCACCCTAACTCCTCCATTAACTTCTTTCACATCTGCCTCCAACTCCTTTCTTCCCTAGCCTTTTTTAAAGGATGCTTTTTAGTCCTTTAAAAGGATACTTCGGATCTTTTAAACATTGTTTGACACCACATGGATTCCAGCTTGTGCTCCTTCAATGCTCTAGTGCAGCCCTGCCTCTCTACTTTCTTCTACAGCCAAATGTCCCTCACCAGAGCTATGGTCAGAGTAGGAACAAATGCTCAATCTAGATTTAAAGTGGCAATTTTATGTAGGAAGGATGGTAGGAAACAAGGTCTTGTTGTTTGATATAAACAAGAAGATGGTCTCTAAACATTCTAAGACTCGTCCCCTCCACTAGGAATGTGAGTGTTTATTTGCAGTGACTGTCAACATCCAAGCTCATTCCCTCCTTCCCCCCACAGAGCTCAGGTCCATGTATGACTATGTCAGGAAAGGAAGCTAAGATGACAGAAGGAATCTGACCAGGTCAAGGTGGGAACTGGGCCACAGAGCACCATAGGCATCTCTGTCCAATAAGGGTGATGTTAGATTATGACATCTCTGCTTTGATGGATGGCGCGGGGCACTTTTCTTTTCTGTGACCTAAATACCCTGTAGGCCCATATTTAGGTCTGTCTGGAGGCGGCTGTCTTACTGACCTCTTTCCTGACTTCTTACTAGAAAGTTCTCCCTGAGCCTTCTTTTCCCAGACTGGGCCACCATCCTCCCTGACTCATTGTTGTCTCTGCTGTCCCCAAACTCATCTGGCGGTGCATGTGGGGTGTTCAGTGCAGAGTCACACATGGCATCTCCCCTCCCCACACTGTCTGGTCCATATCACTCCAGGGAAGCCAGGTTCTAGCAGGGCACTGCTGAGAGGCAGCTCATCTTGAGCTCTGTATAGCTCTTTACATGGTTAAACACAAGGTGCTGTAGTCATGGTTACAGATATGTCAGTGTGCTGACCTCATCTCTAGCTTGTTTTTGCTTTTCTTAGAGAAACCCTAAGTTACCTTTCCATATTCTAAGTCCCTTAAAATATTTCAGAAATGCAGCAGTGTATAGACTATCAACATCATGTCTCACTGCACATCTGGGAGGGCTATGTTTGCTCAGTGGAGGATCCCAGTTTCTTGACTATGTTCATGCATGGAAATCCATTCAGAAAGAGCCATTTATTATTTGAAGTAAGAAAAGACTAGACATCATTGCCTTAGTCACTGTTCCATTACTGTGAAGATACCATGACCATGATAACTCTTATTTAATTGGGACTTACTTATAGTCTCAGAGGTTTAGTCCATTATTATCATGGTAGAGAGCATGGTAGCATGCAAGTTGACTTGGTAGATGAGAGGTCTACATCTGGATCTACAAGCAGCAGGATGACACTGACACACACACACACACACACACACACACACACACACACGTCCTGGAGTGGGTACTCCAAACCCCAAAACCCACCTCTAGAGACACACTTCGTCCAACAAGGGCACACATACTAATCCCTGTCGGTAGGGAGCACCACACTGCTCCTTAATGATCAAGCATTCGGATCTATGAGCCTATGGCAGCCATTCCTATTCAAACCACCACAGGCACTCAAGTGCCCATGGCAGGGAGTTGTTCTAAGTGAGGAACATCTATAGGGAAGAATGTTGGGAACGTGACAAGGGAGGGTCTGCAGTGACAGGGCTAAAAACAGGGTGCAGCCTGGCATAGGATGGTGTGAGATGAGAAACATGTGTGATGGGCTGGCCATTATAGAAAGTGGCAGGGAGAACGTGACAGTGTGTAGCTGCTGAGTGTAGAAAAGCAGGCTGGGATGTACACACCTCTCTCCAGCAGTTACTGGAGGGCGGGGTTCAGGCTAGGGAGAGGAAGGTGAACCTTTGTGCTTGGTGCTTTCTGTTCTTCTAAAGCAAACCATCAATACAAACAGATCTTTTTCTTTGCTCATTGAAAGTTAATAAATTATTCATGCATGGAAATAAGACTAGGGGGAAGCACACTAAAATGTTAACCCTGGGCTCAGGAAGAAACAGGTATTTGTTTTCTTTTTCTTTCTACTTTTTCCAAATTAATAAATTTGACATAATGATCCAATAAACATTTTAAGTAAATTTAAAAAGGCCTTCGGTGTTATAGAGCAGTAAATGGTCTGGAGAGCTTGCTCATCCACCATCAGGGCCCTTCTGGATATTCCTCTGTCAGATGCTGAATCTTTAAAGTCCTTCCCTCAGGAGAGGCCGCTGGCCAATGCTCAACTACCTCATCAGCGCTGTCATCCGGAAGGACACGACTTCTTCCTCAGTGAGGGATTAGGTGTGTTTTCTTCTGCTGTGACCGAAGACCTGACAAGAAACAACTTCTGGGAGGAAAGGTTGACTCTGGTGATCCAGTCCACCATGCAGGGCAGAGGCATGTGGGACTGAGAAGTCAGTGAGAAACAGGGACCGCACCTGGGGGCCCTCGGCTGGCTTCTGCCTCCCCGACTTTACTCCACCTGGGACCTCAGGCCACAGGTCTGTGCCACCAGCATTCAGGTGGGTCTTCCCGACTACCTAGCTAATCTTCTCTTAGAAAAGCCCTCACGGACACAGCCATAGGTTGCCTCATTAATGCAGAGTGCTTATTAATCCAACCAAGCTGACTGTCATATTTATCATTATGTAGCAGACTCAGTTTTCAGCCAAGCAGGCTGTCAACTGATTCTCTTCCTGGTTGCTATATAACTGTGGGCATCTGTACTTCCACTACTGGGCAATGAGACAGAAGCAGAAGGATGAGGTGGGGCTCTCAGAACATGCCTTTTAAAAGGGAAGGCTCCTTCTTTTTTGATTCCTCTGTTGTGCTGCATAGAACAACAAAGCAATGCCTGGAGCTGCAGCAGCTATCTTGGAAGACAAGGGTATTCCTAAGGCCAGAGAGCAGAGACAGGAGAAGCTGTGGTGAGGCCTACAGAGTTGTGATAAGCACAGCACAGTTTAGCAAGGACCATTCACAGGAAAAATAACCTTGTATGTTTAAGCCACCAGTCCCCAGGTCACTGCTACTTGCAATCAAATGAAATGGTGATAGAAAGCATGAGGGAATACAAGACAGAAAGGCCACTGCTTCCTTTGAAAAGCTAATATGTATTTGTTTGCTCGGTTTATATAAAACTGGCTATGTAAAGCAACTTCACCCAGAGCAACTGAGAAATACATACAGGCTGAGAGAGAGAGAGAGAGAGAGAGAGAGAGAGAGAGAGAGAGAGA
>NC_034602.1:64539087-64577260 GCF_900095145.1 Mus pahari
AGGAGAGGAGAGGAGAGGAGAGGAGAGGAGAGGAGAGGAGAGGAGAGAGGAGAGGAGAGAGGAGAGGAGAGATTGATTGAGAAAGAACTCTATGACCCATATAAACTGCAGTACGGTTGATGCCATCATAGGGTCTGCCTTACACAGAAGGGAAGAGCAGTGGCTCAGGGGAGGGCTCAGACCTGGGTCGGGTGGGTCTGACCTCAAGCAGAAGCACTACACCATGTTCCTTTCTCCAAGGCTTTGTGTGCTAGGGGTGACAGGATTGTTCTCAGTAGAGGTCCTAGCATGGGTAGGAGGCATAGAGGGTTTAGGGAGAAGATGGATGCTCACGGGTGGATCTGTCTCTCCATCCCTTCCCCTCCCTCTTCTCTCCTTGGTCTCCTTCCTGCTGTGCTATGAGGCTGCACACTAGCTGTGCTCACCAGCTGGGCTGGGATCCCTTGGAGCAGAGGCTTGAAGGCACCATATTCATTCTTGAGACTTTGTGACTGCCTTGTGTTCCAGGGGAAGGTAAATCTCGTTTATTTAGGGCAAGGAGTCGGCAATTATTTAGAGTGTGGAAATAAACCATTGAAAAGTGTAAGATAGCACACAAATCCAGAAGGGCCACATGTCTTTCCCTACTGTCTGACACACTCTTGGAACATGACTCTTATGTGCTTTCTGGCTGCAACCATTCCTATGACAGTGCTTTGGACTCAGCATGTCATTTGAGAGATGTGACTTGGTGTTGAGGTAGAGATGTGTCTTTTTATCCGCCTGGATGTAGTAGTGTGAGGCTGGCCTGTGACTCTGCCAGCTGAGTCTGTGTGGCTCTGCTACAGGGGTGATGGGAGGGGCTGGCAAGGCAGGAGGACCCAGCAGGGACTTGCTCTACCTTGGGCTCTGCTACTGCTAACAGACTATCTCCCACTCTAGGCTGACTTCCAGACTTTTGTTGTGAGAGCCAACATATCATCTTTCCAGTATAAGCCACTTAGAATGTTCTTCTTTTTTCTATTTTTATTTATAACCAAACCTGGTAAATAATAAAAGCATCGATTATTTAAAAATTTAGTTCATAAGCATTGCTACATAAATAACAGATAGGAGAACTCCCAAATTGCTTATATAAAGTACAAAAGAACTAAGGCCTGTGCGTGTAAAGAGGACCCTTTGGGAGGACTGTTTTGGGTGGAAAGCAGCACTTGGACTTCCCCTTCCTGGAAAGCGTATTTCAAGTCTCCCAGCATGGGCTCTGCTGATGAGAACTCAGGGGCTGAGTTCAGGCCCCTGGAGTGAGCAGCTTTGGCTGCCATCGAACTTTGTACTTTGTGAGGCAGCATGTGCTTCTTAGGCAAGGAGCAGCAGAAGGTGACAGGCGTCTCTGGAGTGCCACCACATCTTTCTTGGGGTCACGGAGTTACAGAGTTGAGCAGCTGTGCAGGCTGCCGCAGGTCCCCACCTCTGTCGTGTATGCTTTGCTCCTGGGATAGTCTGTGTTTGGCAGTCTCCTCTCTCTGGGACCTCACTGTGAGAATTCGGGATCCCAGGGTGTGGCAGCCCTGTACCAGAGACAGTACTGCAGCCTCATCTGAGGACAGGTCAAGGAAAGGGGGGGCAGGAGGTGCAGAAAGACCTTACTGCCTTGTAAGAGAATGTATTGCTTTCATCCATAATTTACAGGCCAGGGTTGGTCACAGTTCCAGTTACCTGCAAGGGAATCTTGACCATGTGCTCTTGCTTGATCTCAGGAGGTAAAGGAAATAGGATTCAAGAACACACAGCACTGCCAGCCATGGACACATGAGGATTGAGATGAAGTAGTAATTTCACTCTTTCTTCACTAGCCTGTGTGGGCAGAGGGTTATTAAACCCTTTGTGCCCTCTGCATAGGAATTTGACTTTTGCTTAACTTTCCAGCTCTGTTTCCCTGGCAACCTGATAAAGAAAGAATGTCAAACTAGGAGACAGGCAAGACTACTAATGGCAGACATGACCCCTGCATGGTGCACTGCTCTAGACTGGGAGAACTACAAATATTTGATAGACAGCTAGAGCTTTGGGCTTCTCCAAGTCTGACAATTATTGAATAATAATTGGGGGTGTCCCTTTGAGGAGTGCTGGGGCTGTGGAGTTACGGCTGAGAAAATAGGCCCTGCAGGGTGTGAGGTTACCAAGCCGAGGGGAACCTCAGTACCAAGTCAAACAGCTCCCAGATCACTGTGTGGATGCCACCACGCCTCACGGTGCTCACAAGGACTGTCCCAGGGAAGGGAAGTGACTGCTGCTCCACCGACTGTCTTCTGGTTCTGAGCAGGCTGCCACCGCACAGCTAGCCTTGATGGTAGGCCCAGAGTGCACCACACCGATGTTATGACTAGGGTCCTGTGAAGATGCCATCATTTATAAAAATACCAGATGGAAAAAAGTATATAGAGGTCAGAATAATGTCTGGTATATGAGTATATCTGTCTCTATACCAATTGGGGAGTAAAAACTAAAAATAATAAAAAAATTTAAAAAATGAGTATCAATAATAAAATATAAATATATAAAAATAAATAAAAATATAAATATAATAAAAATGAGTATAAAAAATTGGAATCAGTTTTCCCCACTGAATTTCCCCTCTCCCATCAAGCATCAGTTGCAAATAGCTTCTGGTTAGGGAATGGGACTTTGTGTTCACTGCATTACGTTTTCAAGAACAGATCAGGCTTAAAAACGCCATACTCAAAGAAACTATAAAAAACAAAATACCTGTGTGTGTCCCTTCTAAGTTCGGTGTAGAGATAAGGTGTGGTTGTGTCTGCAAGCCTGAGCTGAGCTCCTGAGGAAGGGACCAGGTGCACAGTGATTTCTGACATTAATTAGGTATCTGTTGCCAAGGAGACCTGACCTGGTGCTCAGGCCCATCCCATTTAGGGGGACTTTGCTCTGCTGGCTGGTGTGTGGAGCCAGAAGCCCTGGGTCCTGCTTCTTTCTACACAGGGTTCATGCACCAACCTCTTAGGAAAATGGCTCACAGAGGGTGTCCGGCTTGCTTCAATCCAACATCGCCTAGGGAAACATCTGTTTGAAACTCTGGTTGCTTTATGTGGCAATTCTCTGCCTCCTTTATTTTGCTTTTTGTAATACTATGTTTTTTTTCTCCTTTTATCTCCTTAATGGAAAATGTCTGAAGTGTTTCAATTTATCTCTTAATCTGTCCATCCATCCGTCTGTCATTCCTTCTATCCAGAAGCAAACTGTTCCTTAAAACATCGAATAAAATCTTTTCAACGTCAATATGAAGAAATGGCTTACTAAAGAATTTCCTGGAAATCACACCACAGTTAGAAGTGTCTTTGGGACAATATCAAGCTCTTTGGTCCTCAGTTTAGTTCTGTCTTGTGCTATTTTTTTCCTCACCAAAAGGTAGTCGAGCAGATGTGGAGTTGGGCTGCTATTTATACAATTAGGAGGGAGAACAGAGGTTAAAGGTAGTTGAGCAGATGTGGAGTTGGGTTGCTATTTATACAATTAGGAGGGAGAACAGAGGTTGACTTAGAATGTGGAGCTGTTGGCCAGAGCTAGGGAGTGCTGATAAAGGAGATGGGGCTCAGAGACTGCTCAGAGAGCCTTGTTTCCCCAGGTATGAGATGAACTGAGCCTCCTTGGGCACAGAGGTTCCAGACACT
Organism: Mus pahari; assembly: GCF_900095145.1. Taxonomy (NCBI): domain Eukaryota; kingdom Metazoa; phylum Chordata; class Mammalia; order Rodentia; family Muridae; genus Mus; species Mus pahari. The sequence goes on from NC_034602.1 coordinate 64,542,753, forward strand.
CTTGTTCAGCCACCAGGGGCATGGAGGAAGGCTCACATCTGGGCTTCACTGACTCCAGAGCCTGTCTTAGAGACCTATGCAATGACCACTGTCATCATTCTGGGGGCAGATGACACTTGACTGGAAAGGCTTATGAGCTCCTTGCCCCTGAGACACTGCAAATGTTCTCCTGATGCTGCAGCTGAGGGTAGGAGGCACATCGAACAAGGTGCCATGGGGTGGTGGGGGAGGAGCCTAGGAAAGGTACAGTGAGAAATGGGAGGGTTTGAAGACCCAGGGCCCAGGCACCTGGAAGGCTTGGGGGTCTACAGGGACAACCCCTGAACCCCAACTTACCACACAAGCAAATGCTAGCACTGAATTCCCTCCAGGGTCATGGTTCTGTCCTCAGGAGGCTGATGTTAGAGGTCTATGACTACAGAGCAGTGTACTCTTTGGGTACCAGATAGATAGTGTCATAGGCCCATGCTACTTTTAGGCCTTAGTGTTATTTGGTAACAGCAGGAAAAAAGAGCTTACAGTTCAGAGCAATGTTTTGACCTCAAAATGTCGCTTTTCTGGGTGGCACTTTATTTTTCTTGATGTTGTTACCATGAGTCCCCACTCAGTAAGTCTGAGGCTATCCCAAGAATTGGGCTGGCATTAATCCTACAAATTCTTAGAGCATCTTTGTGAGAGAGTGTCCTTCTTACAGAGGAGGAATTGGCCACAGAGAGGTGAAGTGTTGCCCAACAACACATAGTAAGAGGCATAGCTGGGCTGTGATTCCAGGTTCTAATATCTACCAAGCTGCCTGTGTGTCTCCTCAGAATGGGCAAGTGCAAGGAATACCGTGAGCAGGAGAGGATGCTATATTCTTCCAGTCAGGAGCCTCCCTGTCCCTTAGCAATAGCCTCCTTGTCCCCATTTCCCATACTGTCCTGATGAGATAAGTCTTGGCTCCTTGGGACTTCTGGACGTCCAGTCCAGATCTTATTCCTCTGCTTCTTCCAGAGCTTTGATCACTTCTTTAACAAATCGTGTTCACTTCACATATGCGCCACTGCTGAGCTAAGGGAAGTGGATAAAGATGAAGGAGGAGGTGCCTCCAATGTCAGCTGGGAAGTGAGTGCCTTGCAGAGCATGCGTGGCTGAGCAGGGGAGAAGGCACGAAGAAGGTTGGTGCTGCAGGACCTCTAGCCCAGGGCATAGAGGCAGGAGAACAGTGCAGGGCAGATGGGATCAGGAACCCAGGGCAAGACCAGGATTCATCCTGTCCAAGGTGCGCTGGGACATCTCAACTAGATTCTGTGTTGTGACAACATGTGCCTGGTGGAAAGCACATATTTTTCTTGAAGCTAGGGACCCAAACACCAATTTGTTAGAAGTGACAGGCAGAAATCTGCCAAGTGTGCTGCACAGTTTCCTGCTGCTGTGCACCCTACCTGGGAGCCTATAGGGGAAGAGCTCCGTTTGGCACATGGTTTCTGAGGGCTGTGGCTCTTCTCCAGCTTGTGGTGAAGTGGATCATTACAGCAGGTGGGTGTGGTGGAAGAGACACTGAGTTTCTGGGTGGGTATGGGGTGGGGCACATTGTCAGTGAACTACTTCCTTCAGTGAGGCCTTACCTCCTACAATTCTCTCAGTGACACCATCAGCAGGGGAAACCCTGCGAAGTCCTATCTTCAGAGCCAGCATGGCTTGCCTCAGACTCGAGTCTACCCCCAACTCTCGCACTTAGGCTCTGTGTTCAGATACAGCCTCTGACCTGTAGTAGAGCTCCACTGAAGATGCACCCACAAGTGTTTAATGGGCACCTCCTATGCATATCCCGCACCTGAGGACCCCAAGGGTATGATAGTAGAAAACACATTAGAATCCCTTGCCCCCACTGGACTCAGAGCTGTAACTTCACAACTCTTCAACACAAGCTTGGAAAACCAAAAGCCAGCAAAAATGACCCACAGTCCCGTCTACAGGAATCCTGGCAAACAGAGGAGGATCTGGTCTTGGAGATGTGAAGTGACTTGCCAAGTGTCCCACAGTAAGAAACACAGCATCCTTTCTCGTCCTTTAGCCTCTTCCTACCTCCCACAAATCTGCTTATTACTTTTCTCCTAAAACTTTTAAACATAAACTTCTGTGTGCTTTTTATTTTAAATTCTGCTCTATCTTCTAGGAAATTAGAATAGCTTCCTAGGGCTCCACCATGTTTTGTCTCCCCCAAAGCTGGGACTCCCCATCACGAGGGGCCCGAGACACTGATTCAAAGGCAGCTGTGCAGCCTGCCCTCTGTTTCATTCCCTTTTCTTTCTGCTGCCGTGGTACGCTTCTCTACGCTTACATTTTTCCCAACTTCATCTTTAGTGCGCATTCCATGCCCCACTGCTCTCCACTTGTCGGTCATCAGTACTGAGGAGGTCTGCTGGGTTGCTGACATCACTTGCTATGAGGGGAAGCATATGCAACATGGAAAACTCCCTTTCCGGACAGTAGGACAGTAGGACAGACCTGAGGCCTGAGCTTTGCGGTGGGGAGATAGGGTCCGGTGGATCATCAGTGGGCTTATCACGCCCATGATTTATAGCTTTCGTGTGTTTATGTGAAGCTGGTCAGATCGGTGCCCCGTGATGGTCATAAGATGGAAACAACCTCATTAGTTTTGTGGTATATTTTCTCTGCCAGCTAGTGCGGCCATTTGCCTTTGACAGTCTCTGGTTTAAATGTCATCCTATATCACCAGCCTCGGCATGACTTTGTAACTAGTCTACAACACATACTTAGAATTGTTGCTTTTTTTTTTTTTTTTTTTTGACATGATAAACTGACACATTTGGTGATCTGATTGACTATATTCTGTGATGGTGCTGGTCTCAGATTTAGAAATTGAAGGATGAGAAACGCTGCTTTAACACCGAGTGCCAAACTCTATGGTCTTGATGTCTTTGTGGGTGATTTGGGAGGATTATCAGCACCACTGGTCAGTACTTCTAGAACCTCTCTGAGATCCAAGGGACACAGAGGCATTTGTGTAGGTTGCGAAGATGCCACCTGCCCATGGCTCCTATGCATGCGCGGCAGATAACTTCCTTTCGGAACTCAGGCTGATGCTTCTCTGGCTTCCTCGCTGTGGGAAGCGAAAGGGGGAGTAAGGCCAGGAGTGCTCCTCAGCTGTACATAGGAGGGGGGACCCGGGTCCTGCTGGGTTATCATGGGAACATTAGCTTATTTACACACACACTTAAACAGTCATCACCCTGCGATGTGCCCCACACTCTGTCCCAGCTTCCTACTATGGCACACTAAACTCACCAAGAAGCCTCCATAGATGAGATTTTACCAGAGAGAAGAGTCCAATAGCCATGCTCAGTGATCTTTCCCATCAGAAACACTTGCTCCTCCATGGAAGCTCACTGGGGTTTGCTACCCGGACCCTTCGTTCTGACTTTACATTGAGCATGGGGAAACTCCCAGGCTCCACAGCACCAGGTGTCCTGTCCCTTGTACTTCCCTTGGGAATTCCTGCATGGTCTCCCACTCAGGGTTTCCTTTAATCTTGGGTTGTCCTACCTTTGTTCCTAAGGTCAGCCAAAGCATTCTCTGTAGGTTCTCCTACTGTCCTTAGAATTTTACTAACGGTTGTTTCCCTTGTCACAAACTTCCTTTCCACAGTCTGGGGGAACAAAGCTGGGGCTACGCCTGCCACTCTCTCACTGGGAGTGAATGGCAGCTGGGCCCTAAGGAAGCACCTTGCCTTGGGCTACAGTCTGCAGCTGAGACAGACCCATGTCTATAAACAGGTGATTTCCATCCACTTTTCACCAGCTCCACTGTCTGAGGCCCAGATGAACTGAGACACTTCACTTCCAGACTCAGTGGGGCCCAAATGCTCCAGGAAGAGGGAACTTGGGAGCCCATCCAGAATAAACTCCTTATTCTACAGGGCCTGAGGGGAGCTGCCTTGTTGCTGTGGCCTCAGAATCCTAAAACACAACAGACAGACAGCTTCTGAAGTCACGCACACTCACCTGATGGGTATTATTTCCAGGGACATACACAGACTTAAACTGTTTCATGAGATTCCTAGCTCCAGCGATCTCCCGGAGAGCCATGAAGACATCATTCACAGCAATTTGGGATTTTGGCAACGTCAGGTCACTTGCAGAGTCACAGCCTGAAACAGTCCAGAGATATTTTCATAAGTGAGCAAGTCCTTAAGCTAAGTTTTTCTCCTGACAGCATGAGTTCAATGTAACAGGGTGGAGTTCCTTTAGCCCCATTTTCCCTGGCTGTTCACTAACTGGGCTGTTTCGATCACCCAGAAGTGACGGGACACAAGGAATGTGAATGCTGTGACATGGGTGGCACCACAGCCCCTGCCCCAGTCACTAGCCTGCAGAGGCTCCACGGGGAAGCAGGCTCCCTGCGGGCTTGGACCCTCAGACACAGCCTTGGGAAACCCAGAGGAAAACAAAGGAGCCTGGCTATGCATGCTGGGATGGCGCCTTTGTCTGGACTCCACTGACAGTGTCCAGGAGGTCTGAAGGCAAGATGGAGGGAGATGGCAGAGCCACACCAGCTGGGATGGGCAGCTTCAAAGTGGTTGACCATGCTAAACAGGGCGCCAGGACCATCAAAAGGGAAGCAGCTTAAGCTGGTAATACCAATAATGACAATAGCAGTAGCAGTAGTAGTAATGATGATGATAGCAATACTAATAATGATAACAATACAGTATCAATCACTCTCACTGATTGACTACTTTTCTGTTAGGCATCCATTCAGAAGAGACATGAACAAGGATTAGACAGAGGTTCATAAAATACAGACATAGTGAGGCATTTAGCCTCAATTCTTAGCTACACCTCACATGCCAACTCATCACCTGTCATGTAACCCCTCTGAGGTCATAGGTGCAGTCTCCCCCGCAGGGCATGAGGACAGTGACACGCAGGCTTAGGTACTCCTGTGAGTAGGCACTGCCATGGCCTCACTGTGGTGACACAGTCATTCAGGCCTCACCTGCAGGGTCAGTAGTGCTGTGTGCTCTGCTGTTTACTTGGAACACCTACCCTTCTGCCTGTCACTGACACTGTCACTGTCACCATCTCTTTCTGACTGAACTCTCTTTGGCTGTAGCAGCTTGTTGGGCCTTCCCATGGGCAGCCTAGAAGTGTTGGGCACGATATATTCACAGAAGCGAACCCTGCTTTCTTTTCCTTCATGGAAGGTAATTCTGAGTGATGGCCTCCACTGCCGTTCTAGGGGCTCAGGAGGCCAGAGCACCAGCTGCCACACAGGAACCTGCTCATTAACATCATCTCCCTTCCTCTACCAGAGCAGTCAGTGATCAGACACAGAGCCTGACCCATACCCCGACCTAGTAAGACAGGGTCACCCCAGCAACCAGTGACAAGGATAGGAGCCAAGCTCGGGCCACGCCACTCCAAAAGTGGCTTACCAGACACTGCATGCTTCCATGCATGTTAAGACCGTGTGACTGAGTGAAAAATGAAAGCTATAATTAGCTCATCCTTAGACTACAGAAATTCTTTCACAATCGAGTGTAAGTGCCTTTCTTACTGGGGAGACCCAGGCCTGTCCCAGGAGTAGATATTGGATGGTTTGTAGCTAGACCCAGGTCCTTCCTTTTAGGCCACACAAGGTGTGAGTCTTTCCCAGGCCTGCTGCACAGCCTCTTTTGAATCTGTGCTCTGTCGGGTGCCATATTTAGTTACTTCTTACACTCCCTGGACAGTCTGATCCATTAGGTCAGCTCACTTGATAACAACGTGTACAATTCCAGGCAACTCTCGTGTCAACCCCTTAGTTAAACAGATAATAAAATAGGCTGATGCCAACCAGTAGCCGAGCATGGTCTGTACCCTTAGGGGCCCACCTCTTGATAAGGGAGGCTCCCAAACCCCAAGGGCACCACTGTGTTCTTCTAAGATGGGGGATGACTCACGTCTCCGCAATGTCTTTCTGTGGAGGTCTGCTGTCCCTTGGGCGGGGTCTTGTTACTCCTTGGAGTGGCTGCACAAAGCTCCTGTGTTGGTGCCCCTCCCGCAGCTCTCCTCCCACCCTTCTCACTTACTCAAGCCTCTTCCCTCCAGCGAGGGGAGAACAGTGGTTTCCATAGCCGCAAACCCTGCAGTGACGGCCTATTCCAGCCATAACACTGTTCAAATGGAGGGAGGCTTGGATAGCTAAGTATTCTCCTGGGACGGCTGAAACCCTGCACTACTCCTTGTATGGCGTGGCTGAATTCTCTCTAGTTTTCCCAGGGATCATGCTTCCAGCTCTCTGGTTCTTGAAACACCTTTTCACAAGCTACTGGCTTTCACATGTTTGCCCTTATTCTTCAGGTAGTCAAGAAGTTGAAGCCCCTCAGACTGGAGGTTGGGCCAATCTTGGCTGCTGCTAAAGTGGTCCTTATGTAAGGTCTCCAGCACACACTCGCACACCTGTGTGCACACCCACTTAGGAGGATCAAACATAAGGCGTAGGGACTTGTGCAGTTGGGCATGCTGAAGAGAGGGAGGAGGCATGAGTAGAACTAGATCTGAAACTGTTCCCTGTTTACTGTTATTATTCTCCTTAGAGGTCTAGAATTTCATCAGACCCTTGAAATCTATCTGGGAAATATGAGAGTCAAAAATATACATTCGGCCTGACCAAAAGATTTTCAGGTCTAAGCAGTTCCCCTCATCTTTGTACTGCCCCGGAGTTTTGAACACCCAGTCCACTTTCTTGTTTGCATCTTGGCCACTGACACTCAGCGGGTTCTAAACAGCAGGGGCCGCCTCTGGGAGGCAGTCAGAGAAAAGGTCATCTCAGGTCTGACAGGGGTCAAAGAGGTCAGAGCACGGAGAGGTCATGAGCTCCCTCATCCATCCAGCAGGCTGACACTCCCTTTTCTCTCCTTTGAACTGATTGCTTTTTAAAGTGGACTCTTTTCTTGGGGTTCTCACTATAATTCTTGGTAAATAAAAACCAAGTTAACAAAATGAAAACCAAATAAGCTTTGAAAGTGACATGGCATCTGACATCTTCTAGAAGTCTGAACTGTAGAAAACAAGGCCCAGGAGGGAGATCCCAGGAAACAGGCGAGGCAAAAGACAGCATGAACCCTGTCCCGAGCTTAGAATGGCCAGGAGATGGGAGACCTCTCAAAGTGGGAATCACGAGGACCAGTTTCTCTCACACACATATCAGTAGTCACACACATATCCACATCCATGTACCCAAATACAGATATTTATATCCATCTGTCTGCTTGCCCACATATATACAATTATAATTTTGTTTTAAATCAAAATCTAGCCGGCACATTCACTAATCTTTCAATGTCCTTGATTTACATTTTGTCTGATGTACAGAGGTCTTTTCTCACAAACCTCTATGTCTAACTACCATGTAGTCTACTTAAAGTGGACTATAAGCTAAAGAAACCCATAGCACAGTTGGAAGGCGGAATTCTTCTGTATTTTAATGTCTTCCCCCACCCAAACCTTTTGCAGTTGCCTTGTTCAAACTTCAAAAGCACTGTTTAAAAGTGACTCATCTTTAGAGTCTTTTGAAAGCATTCAATTAGGTTTGTCACTGAAGACAGCTTTTTAAAAAACTTGTATTTCATCAGTATGTGAAAACATTTAATTAAATCTTGCAGTTTAGTAACAAGTCCAATTGGCACAAGCAGGCTTGAGGTCACACACAGCATGACTTTCTAGAAGCACACAGCTCCACCAACAGCAGTCCTGTGCAGACAGTGGAGGCAGCTTTAGAAATGAGGTGGCTGGAATCTTGGCTTCCATTATATTTTACTCAGGGATTAAAGAATGCTAGTCATTCTGGAGATGGAGTCATGTGGAAGCTGGTTTTAAGAATGTGTGAAATACACACACACACACACACACACACACACACACACACACACACACACAGATAAAGTCAGGTACACATTTATTATCAATGAAAAAATACATAGATACTTCTGAGGTCCTGCAGTTACAGTATCCAGGCATTCCATCTGTGTAATCAATCTCATGTTTAATGATCTAGGATGGCTTATAAGCTCCTCTCACATATAAAATTGCAATTTGGGCTATCAGGCTAAAGGCCTTACAGGGCTATTTTCCTTCTTCATTGCTAAGTTCTGGAGCTATATGTGTGGCAGGGGCCCCTGTCTAAGTGTCATGGCAATGACACAATATACTTGTATGAGCAAATGAGGTTGCTTAATAAAGTTCAAGCCAGAAATACCAATGTTGAGGTCACAAGGGGCTCAGGGTATAGTTAGACACCCCAAAGGCTGGCTTCCTAGAAGGTCTTCTACAACCTTCCCCTCTGGATCTGGTGTATACCAAAGACCCTCATTCACTGAACCTTGCCATTGCCCTCAATCATTGGTACTCAAGTAACAGTGGAGGGCAGGAGACGGGAGGTTGGAGACAGGCTCCTGGGGGAGTAGGGGTGCTGTGTTCTCTTTGCTTCTCTGCTGATCGAGCATAGTGCTGGCTCATAGACAACACCTCCTGAGTAAATGAATGTGGAAATCAGAGAGATTAGAGGGGAACATTTAGAATAAGACCAAACATGCTGTAAAGCAACAGCACTGATTTTCTTGGGCTGATGATAAACTCTCTCTGCAGGAAATTTCAAACAAAGAGCTCCCGGCTACTTCTGAGCAACTGCAGGCTACCAGGGGAAGTGGAGCACCCCCCCCCCCCAAGCCACTGCAGAAGAGCAAGTTCAATTGGCTGAGAAACTTTGTTTGTCTGTGCAACATAGAAAACTAAACTGCACGTCTCTGAAGTATACACGCATATCTGACAAAAGTGTTTTAAAAAGAAAAGAGAATGATAAACACAGATCTCAGAGAACTGGCTACCTCTCTGGAGGAGGGAGGATAGCAAGGTCGGTAATGAGCTAAGAACAGGAGTGGAGGATGGGGGCGTGAGTAAGGATTAGTTAATTATGCTTTCTAGAATGAATGAATGAATACACACACACACACACACACACACACATCATTATATCTATCTCAGATAAACACTTACATGTACCAACTATCATCTTTGAATATATAAACACTTACATGTACCAACTATCATCTTTGAATATATAACAAAAACCAGTTTGACTACTTTTTAAGCCTCTAGCAAATTCAGCTTTTAAAAATAGCTGATTAAAGAAATAAATGACAGCTGAACTCTGTTATTATTAGGCAGGTCTGGGATGCTGGTAGACAAGGGAGGACTTGTATATTTGGATGAGAATATGGAATAATTGCACGTGGCTGCCCAGAATTCTCTCCCTAATTCTGAGGCTTTTACTGTATGAAAGGGAAGGACAGTCAGTCAGCAATAATATTCTGCAGAATTTGCAGATTCAAAAAAATTATTTGTGTGTCTATGTTTGTGTGTGTGTGTGTGTGTGTGTGTGTGTGTGTGTGTGTGGTGTTCTCCCATGTGTGTACACTAAGAGCCCAGAGGTACTTGGTACCGGGTATCTGCTCTCACGCTCCACTTTAGGGTTTTAAGACAGGATCTCTCACTGACCTTGCATTAGCTACACTTGGTAGACGTGGATGGTGCGCTCCCAGGATCAGCCTACTCTCACCATCCATCCAATCCTGGGTGACAGGCCCAAGACACTTTCACATGCGTGCTAAGGCTTCAAATATGGGGTCACCATGCTCACACATAAAGTGCCTTAGCAAAGGAGCCACATTTAAAGACAATTTGGCTTGCGGGGCCCAAAGTCAAATTGCCAGAGTGACCCGTCCTGTCTGCTGTAGGAAAGGGGATTGGTATCCCCCAACCCTGACACCCATAATGCTTCAGGAAATACAGAGGCCACAGCAGAATTCCCGACTATCATAAGTATGGTGAAGTACCCCCAGATACTTCTAAACCTGGCCTCCACGATGCCTCTGAGAAAACTCCAAAGTGACTCTAGGAAGCCATGACTGTACCAAGTGAGTTATCAAGATGTTCTGTGGCTGCATAAGGGACCCACTGAGAACCTCCAACCACGTGATACAGCATCATGAATTCTCTTGCGCGCAGCTGTTCCATCATCTAAGGCACCACAAAGGATCTGGACTTCTCCATTCCCAGTGTGTGGAGGAGCAGAGTTTGAGTCTGTGTCACTGAGGTGAGTATCAAGCTTCAGGTCCCATGTGTCACCTGTCACGCCGGCGCCCATGGCAAAGCCAGATCTCTTCCATGTCATGTTGACCTGGCCCCTTTCCCAGTCACAAACCTTTTTGTAAGCAGGAAAATGCCTGCATGAGAGCTCCTGCTTACAGGTTTTGACACCCCCACCGGCAGCTGGCACACAGGCCCCTACACAGCCAAGTGGTGGCTTGTTTTTATGTCACTGAGCTAATTCCACTGAATTACAAAGTTGTGGTTCACACTCTTTAATATGTCCCCTTTCAACCTGAGTGGACATTCCTGGTGGCTCTGAAGAGCATCATGTGTGTGGTTTGCTGTCTCTCAGAGCTGACTTTGGGAGGGTCTCTGCATCTGTCAGGTGCAGGGACCTGGGTGAGGTCACACCTTCTCCATGCAGAGTGACAATTCTGCACCACATAAGGAGCTACTATGCAAAGGACTCACCGTACCATGCTCAGCTGGTAGCTTCTCATTACAACATTTTTACTTCTTAGGGTTTCTGGAAGTGCGGTGGGATGTGCTAAGGTGGGATAAATATAAACAATGAACAGTGAAGATAACACAGGATGAATGTAGACCTGTGGATGGGACTTGCCTACCTGCTTTTCTGAGAGTTGAAAAGAGCTTGCCATTGTTGCATTTTATAACGAAAGGTCTCAGTGCAGAAGTTCAGAACCAGTGTTTCAGGCCAGTGAGTCAGAGGGAGAGAAAGAGAAGCCCAGAGACTCCTTCCTCAGATATTTCTCTCCCTGACTTGGGTCAAGTGGATCCCACATGGTCTCCAGGGGGGATGGGCTGTTCTACGGACCATTTTCTTTGATGGGTCCTGAACCACGTTTCCCTCCAGATCTTGTCCTGCCAATTCTCCATCACATAGACCGTGTATGAGGTTAGTGGGCCGGGCTTAACAGAAGTAACGCAAGGATCCCCTCATCGGGAAGACAACCTGGAAGGTCTCCTGGGCTTGTGGCCATAGAGAGCTGTGGAAGACCCCCATTTCTCCTCCATTCTGAACCTCAGCTCTGCCCAAGCTGTTTGCTGGTTTCAACAGTGCTCTGAATTTTTTCCCCAGGAGATAAAGTTGTACTTATTTTAGAAATGGCAATGAGATAGTATGGGGAGGGGGAGTGGGGCTGGTACATCGTGTCCTTTCTAGCTGTGTGGTACCCCCGGGATAATGTTCTTATCCAGGTTTCAGTGAGTAATTACTCGCCTTAGAGTAACGTGTGCCCAATAGTTACGTAACCCCATGCTACAGCTAATTGTTAATTTACAGAAGAGGGTACATCAGATGTGCAGAATGAGCCATATTTAAAAGCCTTTCAACGGCTGTCTGGCCCTTCAGACTCTTGCTCTCAGTCACTTGGAAGATTGCTTTGAAACCTTCTTTTCCATTATGTTTCGTGAGCTCCGAGTCACCGAGCTGACTATTAGAAGGTTCTGTGAGCAAGGACTGTACTGTGGGGTTGGTGGGGGTGGTAGTGTCTCCCATACCATATTTTGGGGTAAGGAGAGGTGGGTAATAACCTGGGCTCGTTTTCTGATCTGAGAGAACCAGAAGAATAGATGGGAAGGTGGTTGGCCTAAAGTTTCTTTCAACCCTTTTGTTTCCTTTAAGAACAGAAGTGCACATGGAGTTTATTTTTCTTCCAGTGGCAGACAGATCAAATGTGCCTGGGCCTCTGCCCTCCCCCAACATGCATACAAATCACTTTCTGCCCCTCCTCGAAGGCCCCCTGCACCTGCTGTTGTAACTCTCCATTGACCGGAGCCAGCACTGCTACACTTGAAATTTAAGCTTCTACTAAATGAGGCCCTTTATCTATTGCTTTTCTGTACTTTATTCTGGAGGTAGTGTGGATTCATGTGTGGGTTGGTCATGGCTGATTCAGAGATGGGATGTGGGCCAGAAAGGCTGCTAATGGGCCTGGGGCAAGAAAGAGAAGAGTGAGCGCAGTGCCCAGCTCCCCATCCCTTTTGTGATGCCGGGCGCCATGAGTGTGGCAGGCAGAAGGATCCATGAGTCTTCAGGCAAGTGTCTGCCCCCAGTCTGAAAGTCCAGGTTCCGAGCTCAGTCAGTCTTGCTCCAGGGGGAGCTGAGATGTAGAAGGGTCAGGATGGAACAGGGCTGCTGGAGGAGGGATGAAGGACCGATTACACGGGGAGGATGGATGCAGCCCTCTAGATGCACCTTCCATGGTCCAAGCCCACACTGACTCAGGCTCCTACACAGCTGCTTATCACGTCCTTTCTCGTCTAGTAGAGAACTCAAGATGAATAGCAATGCCTCGAATGTGTCTTAAAGTCTGTCAGCAAAAGTAAATGATTACAAAGGCTCAGGGTATCTAGGCTTTCAGTGGCTTCTGAGAAGGGTCATTTTTAAGCCAGCAGCTGTCTTCAGAATTACTCTGTCTCTGCTGTCACGGAGGGTGACTAAGTGAAGGGCAGAGGCTCAGAGTTCTTCCTTTTACAGGATGGGGATCCAAACCAGAGAATCCGAGTGAACTCTGTAGAGTCCTGCAGGCTGAGAAGAGCTGTAGGGGCAAGTAGGGGAGGCTGAGTTACTTTAGAAATAAAGACACCAAAATGATTAGAATTCCTTTTGGGCTTCCATTAAGGAGGAAAAAGCAATCAGCCCCGATGGGCCAGGTTGATAACACTTGAATTCTCTTCACACACCAGCGCACAACTGCCTTCATTTCTACAGACTCTCTGCCTCCTTACCAGGAAAGCACCATGCCCAGAGCTGGGGACCAGGCCTAATGATACCCATGTGTCCCCTGCTCCCCATCCTAGGCTACAAGGGTTCCATTGTACACTCATATAACAGACATGGTGCCTTCTGTAAGTCAGGTACCCAGGAGATGGTCAATAAAACTATCATGAGCCTGGATACAAAAGAGGCTGTGTGAACACTGTGTGTGTGGTGTGTGTGTGGGTGTGTGTGTGGGTGTGGGTGTGGGTGTTTATTGGGGGAGGGTGGCACAAACAAACAAAAGGGAAACAACCCTCCTTAGAGGGAATGGCTGTGGTGGTAGTAAAGGGGCTGATGGAGGCGGATGCTCTGGAGGCTGGGACAACTAGACACCGGCTCTTGGACATCTGCGAAGGCCCACGGGCTGATGACGGTGCTGAGTGCTGACTGTGCTTGCCATGCTGGCTGCCACCTCACTGGACATCACTGGTAAGAGAGGGCTAGAGAGCTAGATTTAAGTGGCAAGGACAGTCACGCGATAGCATCCGCCAAATATCCATCGCTAGGAGATAGAATGAATATGTTTGTCTGTTACTGATTTAAAAAAAAAAAAAGGTATCCATGCTGGAGAAGGAGACGAGAGCAGGGTATACAGTAGATGTGCTAAGCGCTCTCTGTCTCTCATGTAGAAGCAAGCATGTTTATAAATACGCACAGGGCCAAGGGGCCAGGCACAGGGGAACACCAGGGCCAAGTAGTGGGAGTGGGTGGGTAGGGGAGCAGGGCGGGGGAGAGGGTATAGGGGACTTTCAGGATAGCATTTGAAATGTAAATGGAGAAAATATCTAATAAAAATTGGAAAAAAATAAATAAATATGCACAGGGTAACCTGGTACCAAATGTAAACAGTCATTACAGCAAAGTGATTCTCAATCTGTGGGTCACAAGCTGTTTAAGGGTCATGTATAGATACCCTGCATGTTAGATGTCTATATTATGATTCATAACAATAGCAAATTTATAGTATGAGGTAACAATGAAATAATTTTTATGGTAGGGGGGTCACCACTAACATGAGGAACTGTATTAAAGGGTCACAGCATTAGGACAGTTGAGAACCACTGCTCTAGAATATCACTGTCCAATAGGACTTTCTGCAGGGATAGAAAATATGGATCCGTTGCCTAACAACAGCCACCAGCTAAGTATGCTGAATGAGCTCATGAAATTCTCCTGTGGCTGGGGAATCTCAATTTTAAGTTGTATTTACTCTTAACTAGTATGAATAGCCACCTGTGGTTAGTGCCGAGGTGTAGCATAGCAGTACAGGGTCTGGCCAGGGAGGACTAAGGCCTGGGTTTTGTTTGTTTGTTGTTGATTTTAAGATTTAACATTGTAGGAGTAGGCCCTATGCACAAAGACTGCATTCCACATCTAGCCTAAAATTCAGTGTCTTCCGATGGTTGTGTGTGACTTCAAAAACCACCACGATCAACTCAGAACACTTCTACCACATCCCGAAGAAATCCCACCCGTGGTGAGACAGCCGGTAAAGACTGCAGAGACAACAGCCGGGCCTCCGCCCTTAGCATTTCTTCTTCAGAATTCAAGGTCTTCAACCTGTCCTAAGTTAATCATAGAGTCTGACTAAGATAAAGGCCTATTTTCCTTTTCTTTTTCTTTTTTTAAATGGATATTTTCTTTATTTACATTTCAAATGTTTTCCCCTTTCCAGATCTCCCCTTTGGCACCCCCTATCCCATCCCCCCCTTCCCCTGCCTCTATGAGGGTGCTCCCCTACCCACCTGCCCACAACTAAGGCCTGTTTTAATAACTGATGCTTTGAACGTCCTACCATAGTTCTGCACTGTGCGCATGTAGGTGTTCGGTTGCATGAACTATACAGTTACCTATCTAGGGTTGTTTTGTCAGGAATAATGGGAGACTTCTACTTTAAGACTCTGCCCATAGTTACCAGTTATGACAGCCAACCACAAGAACTGAGATTTTATAAGGATGTAACTTAAGTATTTATTAAAAAACAACATCCCTCAAGCCCCAATCTTCCAGTTTTGAAGGGCACCACGTCAATCTTACTCCTTTAAAACCCACTGAGAGTCTCGCTCACTAGTGCACAGCTTTCTTGCCTTTCTAATCCCCGCCCCCAACTCCTCCCATGTCTGCCCAAGGTTGTGTTCTGTTCATCTGGCAGGGAGGAGGAGGATCTTGGACAGGGAGCTTCTTCCTGGGGACTCAGTTGACCCTCTCCAGAGGAACACTCCTGGATGCCACAAGCCACTTCCTCAGCCCCACCCTCTCCTCCTGACAGAAGTCACAGTGAAAAAGTTCATCTTTCTCTTAGGTGTAGACTCAGGGTTCCTGTAGCTCTAGTGAGGTCAGTAGCAGAGAATGTTTCCGAGGGAAAAATTACCTGACAGGAGATGCTGTTCCATCTCTGAATAACTGGGTGAGCCACCAGTCTGACTGATCACCCTGGGAAGTTAACTAACTGGGCCTCAGTGGCAAGACCTGCTTCTCTCTGCCTGTTCAGTATTCTGCTAGCCAGAGCCCTGCCTACCTGCCCAAAGCGATATAGCGGCCACTTGTGAGGCTATACCAGTGCCTGGCAAACACCGAAGTGGACGCTCACAGTCAGCTATTGGATGGAACACAGGGCCCCCCAATGGGGGAGCTAGAGAAAGTACCCAAGGAGTTGTAGGGGGCTGCAACCCTGTAGGTGCAACAACAATATGAACTAACCAGTACCCCCTGAGCTCGAGTCTCTAGCTGCATATGTAGCAGAAGATGGCCTAATCGGCCATCATTGGGAAGACAGGCCCCTTGGTCTTGTAAACTTTATACGACCCAGCACAGGGGAAGGCCAGGGCCAAGTAGTGGGAGTGGGTGGGTAGGGAAGCAGGGGTGGGGGGTGGGGTATAGGGAACTTTTGGGATAGTATTTGAAATGTAAATAAAGAAAATAATAATAATAAAAAAAGAGTGCCACTGTGTGATACCAGTGTCAGGCTGGCTCTTAGCCTCAGCCTTCAGCCACCTTTTCTGAGCAGTGCCTGGTCGCCTCATGCCATGCACAGGCACTGCCTGCCAAGTCAGCTTCCACACCACCGTGGATCCCTGTTCACATTCTTTCCTGCAGGCTGGTGGATCCCTTCCCTGAGAGCTTGACACGTTTGTTAGCTCTAAGTTGATCCCTTCTTTCAGAACACATTTATGGAGTACAAAGTATTCCAGGCGCTGGAGGCATAGCTCCTGCTCTTGGTAGACTCCACTATCAGGGAGGAGAACCAGCGATACAAGCAAACAAGTAAGTCAAAATATGTCCCAGGCAGTTTGTGTCTAGGGGAGGTAGAGGTAGAAGGGTGAAGGTGAAGAGGCTTCAAAGGATCTCTTGGAGAAAGAAGCATGTCGTAAAGATCTTTGTTCAAGTGAGTAGGCCCATGCTGCAGACAGCCACCACGAGGAAAGCATCTAGACAGACTGACAGCAGCAAGTGCAAAGGTAAGACGATCCCTGGGGCTTCCAGGACAGCAATGGCCAAGAGGGACAGAGGCAGCCAGGGTTTTGCCACCTGGGGGCCTGGTACAGAAAGTTCCTAGAGGAAGGAGAGAAAAGACAGTGCAGAGCTCTGAGAGGGAAGGGAGCTGCACAGCCCGAGGCTGCCTGTGCAGGAAAGGTGATGATGGCCCTGGAACGTATGGGCTGAAAGCAGCCCTTTCCCCAAACAGATTGCTGACCAGCTCTGGGTTTCACATACTGTTAGCATCTGTGTTAGAGTCCTCTGGTCCCTTCCTGACCGTAGGAACACAGTGAGATACAGGGAGGCAAAAGCCACATGAAATAAAACCCTGATCATGCCAAACCATAGAAAGAAGCTGGCACATTACTATGGCTGTATTGCCACCAGCTCTTGAATTGTCAAGAGCCTTGATTTTTGTCATGCTAGAGTCACCAACCAACGGGAGAGTGGAAGCCAGGTTCCAGAAAGCACCAGTGAGAGGAGGCCATGAAAACCCTCCACCACTGACAGAACTGGCTGTCCCCTCTGACCCTGAGGATTCAAGACTGGTCGACTTTCTGGGAAGAAAGAGTTCTTATTACTTCTGGAGAAGAAGCAGGATTAATCTGCCTTTTAAACTTCCCATCCCATGTAAATATTTACCCAGCCCTTGCCCTGGGGCGGGGCTCTAAGAGAAATCAAACCAAACCAGCCAAACGCTGCTGCCTGCTGTAGCCCCAGTGCCTGAGCAGGCTGCACTGAGTGTTCAGTGGACAGAAGGCACTGCTCTAAGTTCCCCAAGGCATCCATTCATTTACCCCTCAGAACTGTGGCAGGCGGCAAAGCTGCCAATCCTCTCCACA
This sequence comes from Mus pahari, assembly GCF_900095145.1. Lineage (NCBI taxonomy): Eukaryota > Metazoa > Chordata > Mammalia > Rodentia > Muridae > Mus > Mus pahari. Next base: position 64,559,990 of record NC_034602.1, read on the forward strand.
CAAATGAGACTCAGAGAAACTCTGCAACTCTCCCATTGTTTAAGGTAGACTGCTCGACCCAGAGCCCAAACTCTCAAATGGTTGTTCTTCATCTGCAGTCAGCAAGCATAGGAAGGGGTTTGGTAACAACCACAGCATAAACATGGTAAAATGGTTCCAGTGTACACAGTAGCAGGAGGAAGATCCGTCTAAGCTGTGCTGAGCCTAAATGATAGGTGTTTGGAAACTTACACATTTTTTTATTGCGTGCAGGCCCACAGTGATAGGGGGCTAATCCGTGAGACACTAACCAGCGCAGGTCTCTGGTGCCTGCTGCCAGGCACAGCTAAGACGGGACTGCAGCAGGAGCAGGCAGCTTATCCTCAGGACTTAGCATGCTTACAGTACAGGAAGGACTATGGAGGTGCCACCTGACTCTCCACTTAACTATCTTGTTATCCAAGTGACAGTGACTTTAAGTAGTGACATTTCACTATAATAAACAGAACCCCCTTCTGGGCCTCTGCATCTTCAGCACTGCTGGGCAGTCACTGGTGGTCGACACCATCCTTATTCTCTTCTTCTGGCACATGCCAGATTTTGTGCTTCCCAGAGGGGGACCCAGAAGAGAGAAGATGCTAATCATCGTTGTGAACTGCAGTCACCTGACAGTTCTGTATTCATGCATTCAACCGACTGTGGATAAAAGATATTCCAGAAAATAATCCATCCACAGTGAATATGTATAATGTTCAGGCTTTTCTTACTCCCTAAACGTTGAGTGTAACGACTGTCTACATAGCATTTACAGTAGCCTGGGTCTAGAAAGTAATCTAGCGATGACTTAGAATACATAGGCAGCTAGCCATATGTAGGTTGTATACAAACAGTACATCATTTTATATAGGATAATTAATTGGGCATTTGAGAGTTTGCGTCTAAATATTTCTGTGAATATAAACAGATGGCTGTCCTGAGTTTCTAGGGCCGTTTGTTATTCCCTTTACCTAACTGATCTAAACACTGGCCCGCCAACTTCTAGGTTAAAAATAATGAATAAAGAATCTATACCGTCAGCTAGAGAGAAAAAGATAGCAGATACTACTGGCCACCACTGTACCTTAGGTATGACCTTATCATACCTAATAATAGGTACCCTCTCCATTTTATACCCATGGAAACTGAGGTCAGAGAGGGAAGGAGATTTGAAGTTAGAAAGATAACAAATGGGAGCAGTTTCTGCATCTCGCGGTTGTACGGTACTGTCTGTAAAAAGCATATATAGCCAGATAACTCTATAGGCCAAATGGGGGTCCCAGGACAGAAGCACTAGGAATGCTGGGCACACAGACATGTGGCATTTACTAGGTGTTTATAGCATGCACATGAGTGTGGGGGGCTGGGGCAGGCCAGGGCGAGTCAGTTTTGGCAATGGGATGGCAACTGATGGAGGTTCCTGAAGTGGAGACTGTAGTCCTGTATGGGAAAAGGCTCCAGCTGGAACAGGGATGGGGCAGGACCCACGAGTCCACTCGAAGGCATGGAGTGGAGGAAGAAAAATGAACAGAGAAGAGTAAGCTGGGAAGGAAGCAAGGAACAATGGCCAAATAAGGAAGTGCCAGGGATGAGCTTCCCTTCCTGTCCAGATCTGCACACACTTGGTAAAAATACACCATATGTCTCACCCTGGCACACGCAGATACTGAGGCATGCTGCTATTGGTGGGTGGCATTAAAGATACCTCAGGAGCCCCAAAAGAGGCCACTCCACCCTCCTGTAACAGCAACCCCCAGCCCAGCTGGTCCAGGAATTCAACCTCAGCCAGGCAGTACATATTCCAACCCAAGAGGCCAGAAAGGCTGCCCTCCACTGCTGTTCCCTGGTGAGGACTCCCTGGGCAGAGCGAATGGCAGTGGCATCAGCACGTGGGGAAGGGGACCGAAAGGCTGTTGGGTACTGACGGGGTTGATCAGGACTGGCAGAGGACTCCAGGATGGCTCCTGCTCACTCCCCTTACACTCAGCCGTACACCCTGAGTCCTAAGCTTTGGGAACAGATTGTGCCAGTTCACAGATTAAGAAATGGGTGGCTCTGGAGCAGGAGAGGTGGCTAGCTGGCCACCTCATGCCACCCAGCATGAGGACCTGAGCCCTGTATACCCGGGTTAAAAGCTGGGTGCTGTGGTGTACACCTGTATTCCCAGTGTTGGGAAGGTGGGGACAGGAGGCTTAGTAAACGACCTAAAGGAAGATGCCCCACCATCAACCTCTGGTCTCTATGTGATGAATGTGTGTAACCTCAGACTCCCAGAAATGGGTAGCTCTCTGGAGTGGCAGTATCTCAGGTCAGGGGCTACAAGACCCCTCTATCTGGGTTCATGGGAGCTTGGCAGAGAAACCTAGCCCTAAATAAAGGCCCAGGCCCTGTCTGCCAGCAGTTTGATGATCTCACTGTAGAAAGGGTAAAACTTCAAGATGATATGAAATGACCAGGAAGGGCTTTTGTGACCCAGAGTTCCTAATTGCAGCTAAAAAGAGGCATGTAGTGGAAATGACATGAAACAGGAAGCACTGCTGTATGAGTTCAGATTTCAGAAGGGATGCCCAAAGTCCCTAAGTAGAGGGCTCAGCCAGGAAGTGGCCAGCTGTGTCACTGGGAAGAGGGAATTCCTATAGGAATTGGAGCAGACACAGGCTGGGAAAGACAGGGACAGAGGGCACTGCAGCTGTGGGAAGAGTGCACAGCACTCTACAGGCAGAGGCATGAACATGTTTTCACGAAAGGAGTGGTCAAGACCAGTCTCTCAGTTCCTATTATTGGAAATGCTTTTTCCTTGCTAGACCAGCTCATATGTCAGTTTCCCCATGAAATCTCTTTCCTTCAGCCCTCCCAGGCACTGGATGACAGCTCTGTACCTTTGGTTTCAGCCCTTCTCTCTAAGCATATGAGGGACACTACCAGACCCTGGAGCTTGCCAGTAGAGGTAGAAACAGCCTCACTTTCCTTGCTAGGAGCTGGCTATGGCATCTGTTGCCAAAGGGTCCTATGTTAGAGGCTTCGTTCCCGGTGTGCCAATGTTGGTAGGTGATGAAGCCTTTAAGAGTGAGCCCTTGCCGGGAGATGGTGGCGCACGCCTTTAATCCCAGCACTTGGGAGGCAGAGGCAGGTGGATTTCTGAGTTCGAGGCCAGCCTGGTCTACAAAGGGAGTTCCAGGACAGCCAGGGCTATACAGAGAAACTCTGTCTCGAAAAGAAAAAAACAAAACAAAACAAACAAACAAAAACAAAACAAACAAACAAAAAGAGTGGGCCCTTAATTAGGACACTGAGGCATTGCCTTCTGAAGGGATAAATGCCAATGTGTGAAGCGATCTAGCTATTCGCAAGCAAGTTGTTTTTAAAAAGCAGAATATACATGGCTTCCAGTCTTGCTTTGTAACTGCTGCTGTATGCCTGTGACTGATACAATGTCTGTACAAAGCTCTCATCAGATCTAAGAAGAAGCAGGGCCACATTCCAAAACTATGAGCGAAATAAAACTCAGTTCTTTGTGTACTATCCAGCATTGAGTATTTTGTTATAGCAAAGGAAAATTGGCTAATGTACCCTTCTCAATACAACTTCAGAAGAGCTTTCTGCTAGCTGAATTAAAACATTGTGTCTTCACTATGCAGTGGAGTTGTAACTATTAAGTTGTAACTATGAACAAGGAAGCATTCATCCTTAGTGAACAGAAAGTTGCCTTTGAGTGACCCTTAGAGCCATACCTCAGGCTAGAACAGAGGAGCAGGAGACTGAGAGCCTAGGAGAGAGCATTTCACTCTAATGACCATGACTCAAGACAAGGGGCCATTCTAGGAACTGTGTTAGCTCTTCTGAGCATTCTGACATGAGAGTATTCTTCTCTAAGTGGGACTTGTAGGTATCACCAATCTTTATAGGCAGCTAAGGAAATGACCCATTTTATAAAGCCATAATGCCAGAGAAAAGTGAGGGGAGGAAAGCAGAAGGGAATTTGGCATTATCTAAATAGACTAAAGACATTTTCTAAAATGGTACAAAAATAATTAAAAGCTGTGAGTACTTCAGTGAGTCAGTCAGCGTGGCTGATGCAGGAGGCTGGCTGCCCCCACTGGTGACAGGACACTGCATCTAAACAACTCTTATTTAACAACTGATTGGTGTGAAACTGCTTGGTTGTGGCATGCTTTTTACCTCTGGGCATAATATGATGCCACCTTGGAGTAGAGATTAACGTGATACAGTAGCCATGGCAACTAATAAGGAGAACAACACTCTGGTAACCAGGTCTGATGGCAATGGAACTATTGACATGCTCTCGTAGATGGGGGACAGGAGGGTCTTAGAATACAGCTATTAGTCCCCGTCATACCCCGTAGCTGCCAACAATCCTGAGAACTGCTGGATCACATGGAACAGAGAAGGCTGCTTGAAGGGAGTCTGGGGTGCAGCTTCCAAGAAGTCACCATTCATGACGGTTGAGACTTTTTTTTGTAAAGAAGAATGGAACTTAATCTTTATTTACAGGACACGACAGGGTACAAAATTCCACATAGAAATAAACTCAGAGGACAGCTTCATAGAGTATGTACAGTTTATAACTGTTCAAGTATAGTTAATGTCCAGCCACGGCACAGAGTTGTTAGCTATGTGCTATTCTGTGCCCTCATAAAGCTGTCTTACTGTTTCTCTACTAAGAACTCTTTTTAAATGTGGTTTGTTACTGTAGCACTTTTTATAAAAGAGATGGTTGAGACTTTGAGATGTGCAGTTTGGGAGTTACTCAAGTGTCCTAGTTAGGGTTACTACTGCTGTGACGCTGAGGCACCAGAGACAACCTGGGGAAGAAGGGCTTGATGCGGCTTCCATTTCTACATCGTAGTCCATCACTGAAGGAAGTAAGAACGGGAACTCACACAGGGTAGGGACCTGGAAGAGGCCTACTTACTGGCTCTTAGCACTTACTACTTACTGACCAAGCCAGCAAGCAGTAAGTGCTGCTTACTGGCTTGCTCCCCATGGCTTGTTCAGCTTGCCCTGCCCAGGGATGAGCCTACTCACAATGGGCTGGGCCCCACCTCAGCAATCACTAATTATGAAAATGACCCACAGGCCTGCCTACAGCCCAATCTCATGGAAACATTTTCTCAGTTGGGGTTCCCTCCTCTTGAATGATGCTAGCCTGTGTCAAGTTGACATAAAATAGCCAGCACACCCAGGCTCCTGTAACACTTCATCATCGATCTATAAATAAACCGAATAAAATTATTGGTTCACCAAGCAATAAACTCATTGGTTTGTCATCATGCCCTGTTTGGAGTGAGTGGACATTAATTCACATCTCCCCAGGAAAAGATCATGCAACTATGTGGCTCAATCCATTTTGTACAACTCTAATAGCTGAGCGTGTTATTTATGAAGGTCAGAAACTCCCTCCCTCATAGTTCTGGAGCCTGGAAAGCCCAAGATCAAGGGGCCAGCATCTGTTATGGGCCTTCTTGCTGTGTTCTTGCAGAGAGAACTAATTGCCCCACTCACACCCTTTTCAAGGGCCTTAATCCTAATTCATGATAGAGAAGGCCTCACGGCCTCCTATGCTAACTCATGATAGTGAAGGCCCCACGGCCTCCTATGCTCCTTCTTTGAGGTCCCTGCTCTTAATATGATTTACTGACCCCAGCTCTTAATATGATCAACTGGCAACTCTAAACTTTTAGTCAGCCCATGCCAGTGTGAAAAACGAGCCTTCAGGCCTACGACGCAGTGCAGAGGATCTGTGTGACCCAGCTCTGCTTCCTTGTTCTCCTTCCAGCCCCTCAGTGCGTCTAAAATAGAATCATGTGGGAGAGCTGCTCTTAGACTCGGGGGATGCTTTTATTTTTAGTTCAGTGAGAACTTTTATTTATCAAACAGACTAATGAAATGAAAGCCTAGCACCCCAAAATACCAAAATGTCCAAATGTCAATGGCACAGCAGATAAACCCTTAGCCATTGACAAAGATAATACCCCCTAAAAATATTCCCAGTGGACCTTATTTAATGGTAGGCAATGTATGTAATTTTAAGCCCATCTGTCTCATTAAGTTGTGATTAATATAATTATAGCATAATAAGGGTAAGTACGACCCCTGAATACTTAGGTCAGTGTAGAGCAAGAGTGAGAATTCTTTGACTTCTTTGTTCCTAAAAATAACATATTACTTAAAAAATAATGTGCTGTAGCACCATTACACAGGCCTGGAACTACAGAAAAGGGCATTGGGAATGTTACACAGGTCTGTGACTGGGGAGGGGGCACTGGGAATGCTACACAGGTCTGTGACTGGGGAGGGGGCACTGGGAATGTTACACAGGTCTGTGACTGGGGAGGGGGCACTGGGAATGCTACACAGGTCTGTGACTGGGGAGGGGCCACTGGGAATGCTATAGCTTTCCTAACAAAGGTCAGAGATGTTCAGTTCCTTCCTATGCCCAGATCCCTGGGACTTGGGAGCCGCATCCTGGCCAGCAGTATTACACTACAGGGAGAGAGGGAGAGCCCAGCATGAAAAATAGGGGCTATACTCTTCTAGCTTTTTAAAAACTTTGTATTTTAAACATTGTGTTTGTTTCTCTCTCTCTCCCTCCCTCCCTCCCTCCCTCTCTTCCCCCTGTCTCCCCTTCCCTCCCTCTCCCCCCCCCAACCCCTTTCAGGGCTCATTATCTAGCTAAGGCTGGCCTAAGCCCATAAGGCTACTGTTTTTGCTTCCTAAGAAATGAGACGGTAGGCCAGTCCCAGCTGCTTAGCTGGGGCGATTCTTTGCTGACCTACATTAAGTGTTGTTCTTTGTTTTAGTCTGTTCTCCATCCTCTCCGTTTTGAAAAGATTCACGAAAACTGCAATGTCCCTTTCCTTCCCTACCACATGTGGGATTTGTACAGCAAACCTTGGGGTGTACTTATTTTTCTATTTTTACATTGGCTGAATTTTAAAGGCAAACCATAACCTTTTAAAATTGTTGTCTTGCTCCTATAGTTTGAGGAGAAAATAAAAGCTTGCAGGCTTGGAATGATTCATAATGGTGCTAAAATGAACTAAACTACCAGGAAAAAAAAGGAATAAAAATAAGATGCTTGATTTGAAAGCACAGAAAAGCATCCGAAGTCGGTATCAGAGGCTCTGGAAGCGATGCTGTAGACATCGCCCTGGCCACGATGGGCATGATGGGCAGTCAGCTGTGTTTGTTTCCTTTGTGTAAAGTCATCTTCCAAAAGTTGATTATGAGCCAGAGACCACATGGGCTTATCTCAGAAGGTCAAATCCTTAGTCTGACAATAAAGGATTTTAAAAGTTTCTACTTAAAAATACACGGCCCTCTGGTTATGCTTGCTGGGGACTAACTTGAATATATGTGAATCTAAAAACCATCTCTTGAAGTGTTCTGTTAGAACTCACTATTCTTTCTTGAACAAAGACAAGTATTATGACTCTCATAGAACTTCAACAATTGGAGGTAGAAATGATTTTAGCATGACAATGGTTGTAAGTCCAGGAACAATCGCTAGAGTTTTGAATCTCTACAACCAAAAAAGTATCATTTACATTTCTCTAGTTTTCCAAAATACAGTCATGCATTTTATATTCTAGAAAATTATAAGAAGCAAAAATGCAGGCCCTCACCTCTTAGACACTCTTGTTTTTCAGCACCAAAGCCTATCTGAACAGAAATTGGGTGTTACTAATTACCACTTGGGATCTAGGGGCTGTTTTTCTTTGACTTTGAGGTATTTATGGTAGGGAAATTGGAAGGGACCAGTAGCATAGGAAGAAGAGGGTAATGAGCTTGAGAACGAAGCTGGCAGTCCTGGAACTCGGCAAGCTAGAGCACACGTGGTGGTCTTTTAAGTCTTGCTTGCCGCAGCTCCCAGAGTGCTCTCAGCCCTCTGCCCTAGGGCTCCCACTGGCAAGGCTGCGGTGGCGGCCTTACACTGTTCCTGTGGGCTTTCTTCTCCCTAAGTACATGTACTTGATCACTCGGCTAGAAAAACATCTTGGCAGATCACGCCACAGTAATCATTTTCCTCTTCAGCTCACCATTGAGAAAACCATCTGTTGTACCGAAGCCAAGATTCAGCCAGGGATGGCCATTCAGAGAACTGCCCATTGCAGAGAAGTTGCTAGACTTTAGTTGTGAGGACTTTCCACACTCATGGCTGCGACAGAGCCTTGGCCTTCACATATCTGTGGCACATGAAACTCAAGTTCCATCGGGGGATCAGTTCCCTCCAACGGAACCTATAAATTCAGTACAATCTTAACAGAAATCACACAGCTCGGCGTGTGTGTGTGTGTGTGTGTGTGTGTGTGCGTGTGCGTGTGTGTGTGTGTGTGTGTGTGTGTACACGCACGCGCGCATATAAATGATTCTAAAATGTCTACAGGAGAGCACAGAGCTGAGAACGGTCAAGGAAACCCTGATGCCGAGCGGTTCTGTGCCTGTGTAGTAATCAGGACAGTATAGGGCTGACATACAGACAAATAGACTGGGAAAGGCAAAGAGTCTCATCCATTCCAGGCATAGATAGAAATGGAATGTGGCTGAGGTGGCACTGAAATTCTACAGGAAAGTATGAGAGAGTTAATAAGTGGTCTTTACAAAACCAATATACAATTTCACTCACATTCTCATTACAAAGTGTTGGGGTTGGGGATGTGTAGGTATATAAAGACCAAAATGTAGAAAGAAAGAAAAAAATCAAACCCAACTCTTTGAAAGTTTTGAAAAAATAGAAATATCATAAATAATGTGGATAAGTCTTAACCTTGCATATGACTTTCGTAACAACAGAATCAGCAAAATCAGTGAGAAAAGTCAATATGTAAAAGTCAAACATTTCAGGTGGAAACTAGGCATAGAATATGAAGACATGGACCAGATAAGGACTCCTGTGAACAAGGCATACACAAAGGGAGCTTGCCCAGAATCATGGAAGTGAGAAGGATGCATAGTTAGAAATCAGATCCACCCAAGATCCCCTGGGACAGAGCAGGTGAGATGGTGCAGCTTTGTGAACAAAACTGGGAGGTAAGGGGAGTGGGGTGGGCTCGCCAGGGACCTAATAAGTGCTTCCTTTCTCAAGTACCCTGGTCTCCTTCCTGTGTCTCCCTGGTACACAGCTTTGTATTAGCGGAGTCACTGGGATCCGAATACATCCACAAAGGCCCGTCATCCTCACAAGACTGGCACGGCTGTGGTGCCAGGGAAGACACGTGGGCTGAAGCTGAGGCCCTCGGTGCACTAGCTGCCGGGCTTTGGAGAGATCTTTGAACTCTGAATCTCACTTTCCACAAAGGCAGAGAGGACCACAGGGCATATGAGTTGGAGAGGGCGGCAGCGGCTGCGGCTGCGGCAGCAAAGTGCAGGCCTGCTCAGATCTAGTTGGTGCATTTGCTGGGCTTCTAGTGACAGCTCGCAAAGTCTCCCCACTGTAACTGGTGGTTCTCGAGCAGAGGTATCTTAGTAAGTTCAAACTCCTCCCTCCCAGTGAGAAGTGTGAACCCCAGAGGATGCGTCACCAGTGTGAGTCCCCAAAGGAACAGGCAGAGCATCTTCCTCCTGCCAGGGTAATGGTGTGTGTGTGGGGGGGGGGCTGGGAGGGTGGACAGGCTGCACTGAAATCAATGGGCGGGTTGATTCTTTTTCTGTCTCTGTTTCTAGGGCTGTAATGTATATTCTCTATCTCCCACATCCTGCCTGCTATTTTGTTCCCCCTCCGCAGGCTCTTTAAATACCGATTAAAACTAGGCATCTTAAGAGACAGATTACAAAGACTCTTGCCTTATCAGACTGAGCTAATGAGCATGAAGACTTTTGGAGAAGAAACACAGAGGGACAGTCAGAAGATAGGTCACCTTCGCTCAACGGGGCTCAGGCAAAGTCACATGGATATCTTCAACGTAAGTTCTTAAAAGATAATAAAACGGTCCTAGAACATGTGTTTCCTGCACACGGACTTCCATGGTCACCCTGAAATGGCGGGATCTTTTCCAGTAAGCTCATCATGGGTTCCGAGCTCAGGGCGAGTTCAGGGGCCTCTTTATGGCACATTACACACATTCATTTCTGGGGAGTGTTTCCAGCTGCAGCTGTCTCTGAAAGCAGCTCTCTTCCCTTTGATGTGAGGTTCATCACTTTCAATTTTGGCTCATCTAACAGGTGTTCCCTCACCAGCTCTGTCCTACACCAGCTGTCTTCCCTTGAGGTCCCCAGCAGAGAGGTACAGAGACACACAGACACCCCCCTCTCCCACTTCCCACCCCCATCCCTTCATCATGCCACCCACAACCCAGCCAAAGGCTCCATTTACAACTATAGCCTGGTACTCGCCCTGAGAGTCACCTCCTTCCCCACTTCATGGGATGTGCATAGTTATTGGGAGAAGCACAGAACACAGGCAGACATGAATTCTCCACAGAAACAATGGCAGTTACCATCACTTATTCATTGACAGAGGAAAAGGTCATGACTATACCAATAAGACATCTGACTGGGCCAAGCAGTTTGAATAGCACTCACAGGCTCACATATTTGATGCTTAGTCATCGGATGACACTATTTGGAAGGATTAGGAGGTATGGACTGAAAGACACATGATTCAGAGCCATCTGACTTCTTCTCATGCCCACCAGTGGCAAAGGGACCTGGGAAGTTCCTACATAGGATGAGGGAGCAGAAGAGTAAGTAAGCTAATAATGGCTTACATGGCTCTCTCCATGTGAAAGAAACACACGCCCCAGTCCTGAGGTGGTGATGGAGTGGAGGGGGTTGGGTAAGAGTTATATGTAGGCATGGGAGCCAGAGCTACGAGTCTAGCTTTAACTCGCCTTCCCTGAGGTGGCTCTGACCCATCTGTCCATTAGTCCCTTTCCCCTTTCTCCCTCCTTGCTTGTATCCCTCTCAGACCTAACAAAAAAGCAGGCCCTCTGCAGCATTACAACAAACCAAGTTCTGAAGCACAAGTTTATCTAGGAAGGTGAAGGCGGAGAGAGGCAGGAGCAGACAGACAGATCCATCTAATGTGCTCTGGGGAGATGTCAAGTTCAGCAGGAACAGCACTGTCCCAGGGGCAGAGGAGCGCTTGTTCATCTGAGACTGGTCTGAGACTCTATGGAGCCTGGTTATATAGATGTTGCCTGTACGTAGCTGCCACCCATTTCAAAAGGCATTTTAAAGCAATCCATTGCAGTAATAATGAAATGCCTTTTAAGTCTATGTTTAGTATTTGTGAGAGGGAGAAGATAAACTGTGTTCTAGAGTAAAATTAACCCAGCCAAGCTTAACGCCTTACTTTGTTTCTCTCCGGATTTGTCACATTTTCCAAGGCAAGGTCCTCACTTGTGCTCTCCCTTTAAGCAGACTGTAGGGGTGACAGAGAAGAGAGCAAACGCCTGAGATTGTCCCTAAAGACATTTCCAAGTGGTACACACCACTCTCTGCTTACCAAAAGGACCTCGTCTGCAGAAGGTCACAGCAAGGAAGGGAGGCAGGGATGGCAGGAACCGGCAGGGAAGGCAGGAACCGGCAGGGAAGGGAGGAACCACAATGGTTTCTTGCTCCCCTCTCATTGTGCTTGCCAGCCAGCCTTTGCTTTATGCCATCGAGGCATCTGAACCCAGCTCTGGCTCCTGTGCCTATCTATAGATAGCTCTTACCAACCACCCTCCACTCCTCCACCACCTCAGGACTCCAGCATGTGCTTCTTTGCTATGGAGAGAGCCATGTAAGCCATGATTAACTTATACTCTTCTGCTCCCTCACAATAGGCTGGGACTTCCTGGGTCCCCTTGCCACTGGTGCGCCTGAGGAGGAGTCCTAGCAGGGGTGGGCAGAGAGCAGCACAGCGATCCAGTCAGGCTGCCTTCCAGCCCTTCTCCTTCCTGACAGAGAGACTTCTGTGGTCGCTAGTTCACCATGTGGTGGCCAAGACTCGACAGGTGGCTATGGTTCCATCTCTGGAGAATTTATCTTTAGTATCTGAACCTGGAAATATTTGTTTGAATGACATGAAATTGCTGTTTGGGTACATTAAAAAAGTGACTGAAAAGTCAGAAAATTCATATACTTCAACCCAATACATAAGCAAAGCTCAGAAATGCAGCAAAAAAGAGGAACAAGAGGTCTAGCAAGTCCCATAGTCTGAAGAGCAAACAGAACAACCATGGCTTACACAGCTGCATCCACACCAAGGAAATATACAAATGGAGCCCACATTTGGCCTCCAAACACAAACATTCTCTCAAAGGCTAGTGGGACTGCAGATGTAAACAATTGGCTAAGGAACTGGGGGTGGGGGTTCTGTGGGGCCATCCTCCCCGGGGAGGGGGCATCCTATCTGCAGGGCTGTGCAGCCCTCTCTTATCTGTGGGTTTCCTATCCTGCTCTTTGGATAACAGAAAACCCCTGTCTACCCAGGTCATTTGGTAGTGATGTTCCTTTACCCTTTGGATGTGACCTTCAGGTTCCTCTCTTACACAGGTAATGGAGGGCAGGGTGGCTGGTGTTCCTAGCTGTTCCTAGCTGTTTCCTGTTCCCCTGGCCTTAGGTTGGAGGTAGGGTGCACTGCAGTGGGCACTCAGCACTGTGCTCTGCATGGGACCACGAGAAGGTACCACACTGGCATCCTTGCCTTCCTGCAGTCTACTGGCCTTCTTCATGACAATTTGCCTAAGTCCCGTTACCCAGAAGAAAAACTAGCACCCATAATATAAGAAAGCAGACCCCGAAGGCTCCATGTGGATCAATTACTTATTGTTAATATTTATTCAAGTGTCATAGCATGACAGATCTGTGGGAAGGCCTGTATGTCTGTTCTAATGTTCACTCTTCACCACGGCTCTACAAAGCAGGCACCATCATCACACACAGGGGGGCTCCAGCACTTATTTCAGGAGATGTCACTGGCTGGCGACAAAACTACAAACCCAGCCAGGAGGGCAGATCCCAGAGTCCAGTGCTTTAAAACTGCCTTTAAAACGCAACACGGTCTCAGCTTTCCATAACATTACAGAGCATCCACAAAAAGACTCTGGTGGCGCATTCTACCTCAGCAGTGAGGACCAAACAAACAAGAAAGTCCAATATATTTATACAAAGAAATGGAAAAACATGCCTTTCCACAGGGGTTACTGCGGGATAAAAGCTGTGGTCAGCAGAGGCTGAGAGAAAGATGCTGCAGACAGGATGCTGGCATTCAAAGAGCAGCTGTGTGGGTTTGGAAGAACCATCAAGATCAGAAAAGACTGATTACATCCACCTGGGTCCCACAATCAGTCCTGTGAGGCCGAGGCAGCTGTGGGGTGTGATGCGACAGACACTCTACTGTGGGGACTTGAGGCCTGTTGGTAGGTGAAGGCTATGAGGAGTCCCATCCCCTACCCAGTGTCAGTGCTTCTGAGCTGTCACATGACGGTCCTGGAATCAAGTTCTTCACAGCATGAGCATGGCTGCAATGAACCCAGGACCACATTTTACAAGTTTAAAGAAGCACTCTGGAACTGCCTCTCCACAGCACTGGAATCACTCATGGCCACTGAAAGGAAATCTTTCTTACTCTGGGGACCAGGAGGGAGTGTGACAGAATGGAGTGGCTTCATAAAAGAGACCAGGGCCAAGGTCACAGGATGGTATTAAATAAGACTCGTGTGAGTTACAGAAATCTAGCTCAGGCAACCCTAAGGCCAAGAGGGGAACGTGTTGGCTCACGTAACCCAGTCAACCTGGGATACAGCAGAACAGCTTAGTTTCATTGCAGACTGGTATCTCCTGTACAATATAAAACATGTCGGTCATGAGCAATCGTCCCAGCCTTGTGGTTAAGAAGTAACACACACCCTTCACTTCTGTTAGTAAAAGCCTAGAAATCTACAAGGTCCATTATTGTGGCCAAAAAAGGTGAAGCTCTGTGATTGCTGACTCCCCACTAAAATCTAGTAAGGTGTGTGGAGAATGGCTTCCCAGAGAGTTCTCAGGAGAAGGACTGGATAAGAGGTGACTGTCACCAAAGACTTGCAGTCTCTGCAGTAAAGTAGAGCCCTGCCCTGGAGGGGTGGCCATGGAGAGCGCCACAGTACTGAGACAAAGGAGCTCGAGTTGTTGAAAACCAGGTCAGCATGAATTGCTTTTCCTAACCCAGGTCTTTGGTGTTTCGGGGAATTCCTATGACCTTTCAGACTAATGTCCCCACAAGGGAGGAGGGCAAGAGGATCAAGACACGCTACAATTCCAGAAAGTTCCTTGAGCTTTAAAATCAAATGTGGCATTCCAGAGGAAAGGGCTTGTCCACACAAGGGTTGGGGAATGCAAGATGTCTCACCTGAACTGGACGGAGCTCCTGTGCCTACAGGGCCAGAGTAGGCACAGCAGGGGAGACGGATACTATGTGTGTGCACCATTCCACTTCCGTCAATAACCCCGCTCCAGCACACAAACACCAGAGAAACATCCAAGTGGCAACGTGTGGACAACTCTCACTATCTACTACTCGGAGAGGTTGTGTCAAGCAGCAGCAGGGGGGGGGCAGGGGGCAGGGAGGACACTCTGTAGCCTGAGTTTAAAAACAAACAAACAACAGAACCCACTGGCAGCTGGCAGCCATCAGCTGCGGAGACTAGCAGCAGTCCTTCCTGACGTGGCACTTTGTGGGCTCTTCCAAATCCCGGGTGGCTCCTCACAAAGCCCTGGAATACCACAGGGCTCCCGTGCCCAACATGCAACACGCACATTTGCAAGCCTTTGTTTCTATCCCGTCCATGGTCTTACAATGGCACGCACACCCTGCCCTCCCAAACCAGAGAAAAAGAATGGTGAGGCTGCCCCTGGAAAGATCCGTCAGCAAAAAAGCTGTCCTGCATCCATTTTCTCCTACCCAGTCTCCATGTGACTCTGTACACAGCACAATTCCCACCTTCAGTTCTCTGCTAGGCCCGTGTCCTCGCCTGATAGGGGTGTGTTTACAGCAGACCACGGCTATGCTCCCATTTTCATTTGTTAGTATTGACCTAAGCTAGCAGCTCTCGGCAAAGACCGTTTTCAATTAGAGGCCCAGGAGGTACTGTTTTAAAAGGAGTTCCATTAAACTTGACATTGAGTCTCCTTGAGCAGTTAGCTCCACAGTCGAGGTGATTATGAGCCAGTGGCCATCTCCAGCCCCCCTCAGAACACAGGCTCATTGTACGGGAGGGATCAAGTCAACAAAGAAACAAGGCTCGGGTTTTCTTATTGCATCCAAATTGTTCCTTCAAACTAGGCAGAGCAATTTTCCCTCCCCAGGGTGGGAGGGGAACAATGACACTTTAAGGCTAATTATGAAGTACACCTATGTGTTCCCATTTGATTCCCCATTTTATTACAAGGTCATGAACTTGGGCTTACATATTAAAATCCACCTGGACTGTGAGGCCCTTTGTTAATATTATGAGGCAGGCTCTGCATGTTTGTTTATTTCTGGCCCGGAAGGGAATTAACTGGGCTCTTATCCCAGCCCTGTCTCCAGCCGGTCTTTCTCACCCCTTAATGGCGGGAGGAAGGGGCTGGCAGGATGACTTTTGAGGTTCCTTCCAGCACTAATGGTCTCCCCACAGTGATGTTTTCTACAGGATCTAGGAGTTGACTTTCACTTAGGGTTCCCTCCTCTAACCCCCAGAACAGGCTCTGGCCTGTTTACCACAATCTGATATCTGTGTCCATGGCCTGATGGATGTACTCATGGCCACCACAGGCACCGGGGACAGAAGAAAAGTTCCCAGGGAGCAGGCATTTAAGTCTCACTCATCAGTCACCACCAGGCCAGGACTAAGGAAAGGGTCCTTACACAGCTTTGGAGGACTCACTGTTTCCAAGGACATGTGGACCTTCTAGAAAATTCTATGGGTAGGAAGAGTTCAATCTGGGAGCTAATTTGCCATAAGTGATAACCATAAGCTGTCATCATACTTAATTAAGCTAGGAGCCTAAACTAATTCCCATTAGGCTGTCATGATTTACATGTATTAGCATATGGAATCCTCTCCATACTCCTCAACAACAGGTCGTTCAACTTTACCAGGAACCCAAGGCTTAAAGAGGCCAAGCATCCTATATGAGACTTACTTCTGGTCGACAGTTGGTACCGGAAAGAAGATGGTCTGACTCTCTATATCATCTAGGTGAGGCAAAGGGACAAGGCTGTGGGGCAAAGTCAGGATACCTGCTACAGGTAAGAGTCCCCAGCGATGATGTGTAGAGCTCTCTCACCAGAATCACCCCGTGTAATCTGGGCACCATTCCAGAGCTGGGACAAGGCCCAGCAGTTCATCTGTTCATAAGAACCCAAGCTGATTTTTAAGTGTGTTTAAACCTGAGATACCAATATTCATGATTCCTAAGTCTCCTATAGATCTTACACTGGCCCATGGCTTTCTTCAGTAAGAAATTCTTCAGGAATGCAAGGTTTTCCCTTTCACTGGATCTAGAGTTAACCCTAAAATCCGAAATACCTTCTTTTTAGATCAGCCTTATCCTATACAAAGGCAAATTCTTGCTTCTCTAAAACAGATTCCAAACAAATTCCTGCATTCGGAAGAAGTGCCAAAGCAAGGTGACATGACCTTGGTTACAAGGATTCTCTTAAAGCTGTTTTACAAATAGAAGTGAACAAGCATATGGAACTAGTTACTAAGGAGAGGTCATCATATCAGAGACGACTGAGAGCACCCAGGGGAGGGAGGGGGGTCCGAGCTGAAGCACTTGAGGAGAAGACAGCAAGAATCTTCTAGCGATCCAGCAGCTTGTTTTCACCCTGAGTAAACAGGCCTTGTAACCTTTGGCCACAGTCTTAGCTTGATTTTTTCCCTTTAATTTATGCCATTACTTTCCATTTTAAGAATTGCCCTTTCTTCTCTATTCTTTCATTTTGACTCATCAACCTTTGTCCGTTCTTGTTAAAACTGAAGTCAGTGACAAGCTAACGGGCATTCTGGGTTCCAGGGAATGTCATTATCCCAGCACAGAAACACAAGATCTCCTTGCCAGAGCCGGCATCTAGTTACCAACATGGCCAAATGCTGCCATCATCACGAAGCCTGCGTGCTAGGGACTGCCTGCAGACATGTTTCCATGATGGTGTGTATCTCCTCCAATGCACATTCCCTTTCCCTTACACTCACTCTCTCTTTCTCTCTCTCTCTCTCTCTCTCTCTCTCTCTCTCTCTCTCTCTCTCTCTCTCTCTCACACACACACACACACACACACAC
>NC_034602.1:64577550-64583488 GCF_900095145.1 Mus pahari
AGAAGAAGAAGAAGAAGAAGAAGAAGAAGAAGAAGAAGAAGAAGAAGAAGAAGAAGAAGAAGAAGAAGAAGAAGAAGAAGAAGAAGAAAGGCATCCCAGGGAAGTGGATGTGATGCAGGTCTTCGAGGAGAGGCTGAGGGTGGGGTAGAGGGAACAATGCATCTCCAGTCCATTTCCTTTGATCCCATTACTCTGATTTTCCTTAAACTGACTTCAGATGGATCCAAACTTGACCTTGCAAACCAAAGTGCACTATCTATCTGGTGACTCAATAGGCCACTGATCTAGGCTAAGCCAAGGTTGCTGGAGCTGTTGCCAAAGAAAAGCTCTCCTCCTGGAGTTGCATGCTCAGAGGATAGAACTGATGTAATGGTGGCTGTTTTGGCTACCACATGGATGGGGGCTGCATGACAGCAATATAGGGAAGTGAACCAAGATAAACTCAGACCTCTGAGGACAGAGACAATGAGAGCCAGATCTGACCCAAGTCTTTGTTTAAGATGAGCCAGTGATTTTACTTTATTGAGCCAATTTGAGTTAGTTAAGATCTATTTGTAACTTGGAGGCAGGAGCCCTGTGAGGGTGTTCATGAAACAGTGGAAAGACCAGCCATGTCTGCTGGCAATGAAAGATCAGAGGGGATGGGCCAGACTCTGGCAGAGGACAGGGACAGACGTAAAGCCAAGCAGTTGTTCATAGCTAACAGGCAGGAGAAACCACCGACAACCTTTAAGTAAAAAAAGTAGAAATGGAAGAGGAGGTATTTTAGCAGAACTCCTGTGTGATGGAGGAGAGCAAGATAACACATGGGTGACTCTCCACCTGGAGATTATGCATAAAGGGCAGGAGCAGGGCAGCGTGTGTTTAGAAGAGGGGAGACTGGAAAACAGCTGTATTCAAAGCAGTTAATGGCAGGCTGGGGCAATGATGTAGGGTCCTGGAGAGAGCAGGAAAGGAGCTGGCAATGATGTAGTTGAAGAATTGACAGTGTTAGTGAATAGATTCGAGGAATACAGGACTGTATGCTGTGGAGTCTGTCTCTCTCAGAACAAAGAGGATGGTTGCTCTACTGGTGGAACTGAGGTACGGAACAAGTTTAGGAGGAGATGGATTCCCTCCGCCCCCCCCAGACTTCTGAAGGAGTGGGTAGGGGCCTGGACAGGGCCTTGAGGGCCTGTCCAAGTCTTGAGCTCTCTGGTTCAGGAGCAGATCAGGCTGCAAATGAAGATCTGTGCACAGGAAAGCTTACATTACTAAATGAGCTAAGAAGGGACCTAACACAAGATCACCCCATGGCAGAAATGACCTTTCCCGATGTTCCCTTTCAGCCTGAACACTACTCGTCCCTGACACCTTACATGTCCTGAGGCCATCAGCAGTGTCCTCTGGAAGTGCCTACATAAAAGATTCCCTTCTATAGAGGTGAAGTAGTTTTCCCTGGTGAAAATCTATAGGTTGTAGCATTTCCTCCTGAGTATAGTGGAAGTCATTTTCTTTAACCACAGTCTGGGGTAGCCGAGGCAACGTGTCAATCAATTGTAGTAATGCTATGATGAGAACAGTTTAGGGGAAGCAGCAAACCCACGAGATAGGCTAACAGTGTCTTCCCCATAGGTGTGGGAAACCAGCCTCAACCCTGGCTCTCCTGGTGGCACTGGCCCTGTGACATCTAATCCCTTTGCCCAAGACAGCGTATTGAGTATTTTACTATCAAGTTCATTCTGAACCTTTCTTTTCTACATTACATATCTCCAAGGACAACACAATTAAAGTTCTGCACTTGGCTGAAAGCCCAAAGGGGCAGATTAGAAAGAATGGTCACTGTGCGAGAACCACGCAAAGGGCTTGTTGATATACAGTTCATGGACAGCTTTTTCTCCTCCCACAGCTCAACACATGGACACTGGCTTTGCTCAAATCAAGAAGTTCCTAAACAAACACTAGTTTTATGAAGCTGATGTCTCCAAAACCACTTCATCACCAGGAAGTCATTTTAATTACCCTCCACTAAAAGGAAAAAAAAGTAACTTCCTAATTTTGCAAATTGTCATCAAAAATGTTCTGGTCAATAATTAAGCAAACACAGTAACAATGACACACATGAAATTATTATTGGAACTATCTGGGTTCTTCACCTGTTTTTATTGAAACAATTAGATTTCTCTGTTACTGTTTCTATCATTGTTTTTTCTCCCTGAGGCAGTTTGAGATGCAGGAACAATGAGACGATTTGGGGTCACTAACCCTACTCCTTTGAAAACGTTTACATGTTACATGTACTTAATTCTTTTGCATCAAGAATTACCTAGTAGACCCCCAGATTGACTTTTCTGTTCCTTAGAGCCAGGTGCAAAGACAATCTAACTTTCTGAGAGAACCCATATTCTTGTTGATATTTTTAAAAAATCCTTCTTCATGTTTCTTACCTAAAATAGAACTACCTCAGCTTGGTGTCATTGTTTTGTATGCACAAACTTCTAGGTTTGGTCGTCAGCAGCAGGGGAACAAAGGTTTCCCATAAAATGAGTTCAGTTGCCGTTCCCTCTCCCAGCCATACTCTATGACAGGCTATGGTCTATGACAGGCTATGGCTCTCCCTCAGTCCCAATTGTTGCAGCACAAGGCACATGGTTAACAAGCAAGAGGTGGGGCAGGAGAAACCTAATATCCCCATCAGCTGGGCAAGGCAAGTGCAGTACTATGGGACATCAGAAGTCCACATTGAGTTGTTCTGTAAGTGGCTAATCAAATACAGGAAAACCAAGACATGCTTCAAAAAAATTGGACCCGAGCATGAAGTTTTAGTCAGTCATACAGCTGTCCTTCCTGCACTGCATTATTCTGTTATGATTAATTGAGAGAAAGAATAACACACAGATTTTATTGAATTATTTCCATTGAAACTCTCAACAACAGATTAATGAAAACCAACATCTCTTTCCCTAGAGCAAGCCACTTTCTAATGATCTGCATACAAATTTTTGCGATGGTAAACTTCCAAGCTATTCTGTTCCTAGACTTTAAATTAATTAGTACAGAGAAATTATTTTTATCTATGCATCATGTAAGGACTCAGAAACTAGGTCAGGTAAGCTTCTGGCTGCTAGTTAAGTTCTTCCCTGGCTGGGGACACAGGAGCTGAACAGGAGGTGAAAACAGATGGGATCTAGGCCACTATTCAGTCACTAGTTAATAGTAACTACTAATTGCTTTAACCAGCATGTCCAAATTTTCCAAATTAGGAAAGGGAGACATTTGCTTATAGTCTGAATGGCTTCCATTTTCAGGGAGCAGTGTCTTCTTGAGTGGCCCCTGCAAGAATGCTGTCTCCATCCATATGCCTGGGCATGTTTTATTAGAGCTGTAAGCTAGCTGGCTTGAGTTTTCACTCTACTCAATGAATAGCTCAGACTCAACAAAATTGGCTTGCAATGTGAAGGCAATACATTCAGCTACTGTAATCCACTTCTATTGCCAAGAGAATTAGAGGTTACAAATAAATGCACTGACTCAGAGTCCGAAGGAACCCTTGATCCTAATCATACGCTCCCAGCCAATGCAGCTGGGAGTTCATCTTTTGCTTGAATATTTCTAAAGATGGCCCAGCATTAGCAAGATGATCTAAGATAGTCTTCTTAAATAAAAATAACGGCACTATGGTAATTTTGTGTTCAGTTTAGAAAACTGCCTTACTTTAGGCTACCCCACCATGGAAAAGGCCTCACAGAAGCTGTGAAGAGTTACAAAATGATGTTAATTATGGATTCAAGGCAGAATACATGGTGACAGACACAAAGACCAAAAGACTTACCTAATAACCAAAGCAAAAGACACACGCATGCACACCCACAAGTATTTATTCTGTGATGCAACTTTCATTCTATAACATGTGCCACAGCTGTGGCTTGGTAGAGGCTGAGCTGAAGGACATCATGTTAATCATGTTCATGTTAATCTTCCCATATCTATATCCCAGTGTGTAGTTTTTTCTTTTTCTGTTTGTGAAAGTGTTCTAGGAAATTAAGTAGATTCTGGAAGTCCACTCTTCCAGGGGTCTAGTACTGCCATCTTGCTCAGCAAGTGACTTCTCTTTAGAATACAGGCACTGTCAACTGACTTCCTGTCAACCCAGGTCACACTGCCCCTGGGCTATCGCATCCTGACACTCACTTTCATTGGCTAAGCTGCTGAGTGTGTGTTCCCTGAGCCATGTCCCCACTGTAGAGTGCTCCTGCATCACCCACAGCTTCCTTATCCCCTTCCAGGTCAACTGGTCAGAATCTGTATGTACCTGTATGTGCCGTGCCCCTACGGTGCTATGGAGATATTCTCAATGGGGCCTATACTGTTGCTGGCTCAAGGCACCCATCAGGCATGAGCAGAGCATATGTTAAGGTTGGCCTGTGCCCACCTCGGCTCTGCATTCTTCTCTACCACCTTCTGCTGTAGCACATCTGCCTGGACCAGGTTAGAGGTACCATGTACTTGACCCAAACCTTTGTGCTTTGATTCCATCTGCTTTGACAGTTGTTATAAGAGGAGCTTAAAATTGTACAGGTCATTTGTCCATAACTATGACAGGACAATCATAGTTTGATTTCTTCTATTGTCATTATTACTCATGTGACCTTATTTGCTCTTTATGCTATTATGACAGCAATATTAGTTATTATGATAATTAAAGCAACATGCAAATATACCCAAACTAGAATGCTGTGGGTGGTAAAAATGTGTTGTATTTGAATCTGTTTCACCAAGACTTTCTAAGGACTTTTAGGGACAAGAACAAGACAAGACTTAAGATGCATGATCCTATAAAACTGACAGCTGGTTGGCTTGCTCTATCAATACTTGGCAAGTTGAATCCTGAAAGTTTGCATCTGCACCAGACCACCTAGTCTACAGGCTGCATAATGGGTCTACAGTGGACCACCTGCCTTGCAGCCTGCACAGTGGGTCTGCAGCACACCACCTGGCCTGCAGTCTGCACAGTGGGTCTGCAGTGGACCACCTGGCCTGCAGCCTGTACAGTGGGTCTGCAGTGGACCACCTGGCTTGCAGTTGCACAGTGGGTCTACAGCAGACCACCTAGCCTGCAGACTACACACTGGGTCTGCAGTGGACCACCTGGCCTATAGCCTGCACAGTGGGTCTGTACCAGACCACCTAGTCTACAGGCTGCACAGTGGGTCTACAGCAGATCACCTGGCCTATAGTCTGCACAGTGGGTGTGCAGCAGACCACCTGGCCTATAGCCTGCACCTCATGCTCTGTGCTGTGCATTCTGTCCATCTCTCCCTGTCAGTGTCCTGCTCTGTTCTAACAGTGTGCAAGCATGTGGGTGAAGTAGCTCTCCCATGGCACAGGAGGCACAGGACCGCTCAGTGTGTCTGCTCAGTGGCTTCCTGCTACACTGGGCAGAGTGAGAAGAGTGGGACACATGCTTGCTGGGTGACCTGGCCCTTTTCCAGCCAGGTCAGTGGGCACCATGAGCCCATCACTGTGACCAGTCATCCCAGTTTTGAAGCCCCTCTCTTCCTTCTGCATGTGTAACCTGTTTTCATGTTAACTAAGGTCTTTTCAGCAATACCAGCCATTTCTTACTTTACCTAGCTCTTTTTATTTCCTGAATCTTTAAAAAATAACCTTTAGGGGCTGGAGAGATGGGTCAATGTATAAGAGCACTGGCTGCTCTTCTCGAAGACCCAGGTTCAATTCCCAGCATCCACATGGCAGCTCACACTTGTCTGTAACTCCTGTTCCAGAGGGTCTAACACCCTCACACAGACATGCACACAGGCAAAACACCAAATGTGCATAAAGATAAATAAATCTTAAAAAAAAAATAGCCTTTACGAAACAGTTTTAGGCTGGGCATGGTAGCACACACCTTTAATCCCAGCACTTGGGAGGCAGAGGCAGGCAGATTTCTGAGTTC